>NC_081183.1:113713509-114013509 GCF_029867415.1 Vicia villosa | reverse complement strand
TAATTATTATTGTACATTTATATATTTCTATTCTGATTCATAATTAAAAATGAGTTATAATTTTTTATTTAGTTTGAAAAAATTAAAAAAAGATTTGGTCTTAATTTTATTTAATGAATAAATCTTATATTTAATTCTATATAATTCAAAATTTATTTATAAAATTAAAATGTTTTTGATTTATATAAGTTAGTAAAATAATTTTTAACTTTAAAATTGTTTAGAAAATTTTGATTCACCTTGATTTTATTGATTCACCTTCATTTTAATAATTCACCTTGATTTTATACCTATTAATTGTATTGATTCACCTTGATTTTAATTTTTTAATAATTATTGAATTCTTTCGGAAGTATATATTCGAAACATTCCAAGACCAATTTGGTCTTGGAATATTTCGGATATGCATCTCCGAAGACACCCCTCTCCAAAAAAAAAAAAGTATTTTCGGAAATGCATCTCCGAAAACTAAAAAAAAAAAAGGTGTTTTCGGAAATGCATCTTCGAAAACACCTTTTTTTTCGTGTTTTCGGGAGTGCATTTCCGAAATAAGACAAATTTTGAAAAAAAAAATGCGTTTCGAAAATGCATTTTTAAAATAAGAGATATTTTGGATTTTTCACCCGAGGTGACCAAGAAAATAGGGAGGTGGGTAAAGAAATTTCCTAAAAAAACTAGATCAATTATAATTTAGGTTGTCATTTTAAATTTTTAACAACATTTTAAAATGCTTTTTAAGAATGTTATTGTTGAGTTTAAAAATTAACAAAAATTTATATTCAAATGCATACAAGTTTGGCAATGATGTATTTAATAAAATTTATAAACATTACACGTGTCTATAATAATAAAAATAAAAATATATAATATATATTGTCTGAATATAAGACTGAGTGAATACTTAAATACTCATATTCTCGGATATATCCGTTTAATTTAGTGGATAATCATTCATGTCCATACCTGTAAACATTCTACCCATTTTTATCTTTTATTTACTGTGGATATTTTTACGAGGACCCAAGTCCTATTACCCTCCCTGCAATAAAACCAACCAGAAGGTATTAACTAAATTAAATCTTTAAAAAGTTGGGGCATGTAAATTAAATACGACACACAAAGTAGACATGTCCGGTCAAAGGTTACGTTACAACACCAGAAAGTATTAATTAAATTAGGAAACAATCTTATATATTACATCTGGTGACAAGTCGCATCCCATTTAGATTGAAATTTCGAAAGCAATATTAGACCAATGTTAACACTAACTTTTGGCAGAAAGTAGACCTGATATAGCAACCTCTCAACACCCTCTTAAAACTAAATAAATACAAAACTATCCACTCATCATTCTATAATATTTGGAATTATGTGCGATCAATGCTCAAACGTCATATTTGAAACTTCAACATGCAGGACAACTTACCCTATGCCTTGCAATCAATAGATTTTTTATTTAATGTATAGGTGATAAACAGCGAGAACCCATGATACATATTAATCATTAAATTTTTCACTTTCTTTTTTCAATCTATATATTATAATTTGCCATTACAAAAATATAATAATTTTATAAAAGTTACTAAAAATAAAGTCCACTACTATTTGACTGAATTCATATTAAACGTTTCATTCACTATTTTGCATAAAGTTAATACAATTATTTGTAAAAAAGTTTTAAAATTTTTATTAATTGAATTTGTCTAAAATCCTCATAAAAATAATCTAACGATGGATTCTTAATGTTATCGTGACAATTGAGTATGGATAAGTTTGTCAACTTACAGGGGAATAATAGAATTTATATTATTAATTATTAGCATTGTTATTGAACTCTTTTTATATTTGAACTGTTAATTTATTATTCATTACGAGCATTATATACGTAGCGTCTTTGACATATTTTTGGGTATGAAAAATCGAATGAAAAAGTCTTTGTTTTCTTAGTTTCTCTTTCGAATTTATAACTTTTATTAGTCTGTTAGGGTTCTTATTTTAGCATTCTAACAATTAGTGCTTTCATTTTCAATCTCATTCTCCCCCAAATTAGATTAGATGATAATTTTTACGTTTGGTGAAGAAGAAGATGCTTACCGGTGGATTATTTGGATTGAGAAAAGTTTCAAAGAGCAAAGAACCCGGAAAACATTAAAAGTGGTAAAAGCTATTACATTATTTTGAGGTCGTGCTCTTCAATGGTGGAAATGGCGGTCTCAATGTCAACCACCTACAACTTAAGACACATTCACCATTGTGTTTCTCTGGCATTTTAAACCCGAATGGCGAGAAATTTTACCGATAGAAGAAGACGAGGAGCCATATCTGAATTCAATTCCTTTACTAAATTGTTAGTGAAAGTGTTCAAAATCCTTTACCAAATTTGAAGCAACAACTAATTTTAGTTCCGATAGCAACTCAAATCCTCATTTTGATCTTAACCCCATCCAACATTGATTCAGAGCTCCTTGTCGACAACGTTGAGATTGTGAAATCTGAATTCGAAGAGTTATAAGCTAACGTTATTTTCGATGTATCCTCATATGCCAGAGAGCAATTGAAGGATACTGTTTCTAGGATTTTCATGAATCTCGACTCATAGGGGTGTGTAACAGATTGTTCCAACAATATCTTTTCCAATAGCATATGTTATTTCAGTAGTGATGAAATTCCTATAGATCCGACACCGCCTGACAAAGTTGTTATGCCACTTACTTTAATTAAGAGGACGCGACAATCATTTTACAACTATGGATCACGATGGGAGAAATTTCTGTTTGTAAGAGTGACTTTGCCATTGATCGAGTCAACCCTACCCAAACCAACAAATTAGAGCTCTATAATTTCCATTGAGAACAATATTACCCATCTTAAGTACAACACTGTGGCGGCGCTACTTCGAGAATTCTAACGAAGGTGCACATGGTCATTCTAAGGTCAAGGTAATTCTTCCAATTCGAAATAATTTCCTTGATACCTTTAGCTTTTCAATTGTATTGAGTGAATTTATCAGAGCAAGAGATTTTATGCATGGGTTAGTGTTACTTAAATCTATTATACAACATGAATTCTAGTTGTTATTTGTTTAACACACTTTGATATATGTATTTTATTTGGGTGGGTTAATGGATATGGCATGCAAGCTTTTTGAAAGGGGTGGAGCATGGAAATTGGTCATTTGGAATGTCATATTGTTGGAGCACCATAAGGTTAAGAAATATAAGGGTTTGAAGGTATTTATTAAGATAAAATTGTTAAGGGTATCACCCAATTCAATTACACTAGTTTTCTACTTGTTACATGTGTTAGGGGGAGTTACTAGGAGCATTGATAAAAAGTTGAGGATTATGTACTTTTGTAAGAGACACATCACTTATCTATCTAAAACCTTAAGGTGATAGGTGAGTTGATTCTCCCAGTTGTATATTCTCAAGTTACCACATTCCTATTCAATATGGGACTATTTCTCCACTTACTTACACTTGCATTATTATTCTAACAACATGTTGCTTTAAATATACCAATGAGATCAATTTAATTGGTATGATAGAGCAACATCTCTTCAACTCTCATGAGAATTATATGCATTTATTGTATGAATCATTTATTAATTATATGAATTCATTTATTGGATGGGTATAGAAATATGGCATACTGGTTATTGGTTTGAATATACTAGCCTTCATTTTAGGGTGCATGATGTTAATTGTTCGCTCCGATTAAACAGGTGGCCAGCAACGGTAGGCTTGATCTTCGGTGATGGTTGAGAGAAAAAGGGGGTTGTACCTGCAAGGAACTCCGATGTCAAAGTAAGTGAAGGAACAACAGAAAATATGAGATATTGGGTGAAAAAATGGATTACTTGCCACCTATGGATAGAGGGCTATTTATAAGTATTCTCATGGGGTGGATTGGATCCCCTATCTTCTGGGCTTGGGCGTGATTTTAGGCCCAGAATATAGGGCCCTTTTGACTAGGTCTTGACTAGTTGTGCCCGGGAGGACTAGCCGTTGTCGAGGATGGAGCCTCAATGTGCTGGGCAGAACCCTGATTAGCTTAGAAACCCTGTTTAGTGGCCGGGCGAAACGATCCTGACAGAAACACATTTTACAGGCCAAAAACACATTTTTTAGGTTATGGTTTGGGTATTTTTTGCTCCCACTCCATCACCAAATATTTTTTTAGGTAGATTAGCTTAGAAAACAACTATGGAGCTTGCATTTGGATGATCGGAGGTGGATTGATCATCAATTGGAGTTGACAAACCGGGAGATTTTCGGTTCATTTCTCTTCTTCTTTGTGTATTTCTCTTTGGTTGGGTTTTGTATATAATTTTACTTTGAACTCATGTATATTTGTTAATCATGGTGTTATATAAAGTTTGCTTTACAAATCATTATTGATGTCTTCCTTAATCTTTTTTGCTTTATGTTTGGATTTGGGTTGTCATAGTCATATACCTCACAAATCTTGATTAGGAATGGATATATATTAGTTTTAGACTCAAGAGATAGTTTTTGGAGCTAATATTCGCTGTGGGTATCGAAGCTTAATGCCTATGTGTTGTTTGTTTTGGTTGAGAGATCGTCGACGCGAGCAATATGTTTGTCTGCTGTGTTATTGAGGTTGGCTGAGAGATCGTCGCCGAGACGATATAGTAGTTCTCTCTACTTTGGGTTAGAAATGACTTAGGGTGTGAGCGATGCTTGATGATATTGATGAGTATTGTAGGTTGAGTATAACTGGTCGATAATCACAAACTAGATTATGTGCAATGTGTGATAAGTCTATTCTTTCTGAAAAATGAATTCTTTTTGTGTTGATAATTATTTTTCCGTTTATATGTTTTAAACAATTCAATCCAAACTCATAATTGCGGAAACTGTTGAATAACAGTTCGATAGCACTAATCTCTGTGAGCACGATAAATTCTCGGATAAATACTTCCAAATCTTTTGCTACTTGACGCTTTACCACTTCAACAAATATGCCAAATGGTTAGACCGAATGTGTATAAACATATGATGCACTTTCTCTAAACTCTTCTCTCTTTAATTTATATTAATTAGTTTATGTTTATTGCGTTTATCTCTTCACCTCCTTTATTCCTCTATCTTATTCCTATTCTTTAACATAAATATTTTAAAAAGTAAAAATGTTTTATAAATTAACGCAAATTTTGAATATCACAATTTACTTCTCTTGTATTTGGAGTCAGTTAGTCAACAATAGCTATTATTTTGTATAAGAACATAAATAGATGCAAGGTTGAAGATTGTGATTCTATGTGTTATGCAAGTAATTGACTCAAGTGTTTTAGATTATGACACCTTTTCCAATGGTTATTGGTGATAAACTACGTCAAATCAAGCAAAAGAACTTCAAGTGTAAAGTGGTGATCTTAAAGTTGTGATCTTGAAGATGCGAAAGTGTGAAAGCTCTCCTGAATCTTGCGCTTAGCATTTTATCTGTTAATTATAAATGATATAAGAGTATTTCTTGAGGTATTACGAAAAATGCGCAAACACACACACACACAATATTTCCAACCTATCATCTTGTTGATAAAATATTTTAAAACCAATTCGGATAAGTTCTTAAACGATTAGGTAGATTGCTTGATTAATATGAAAACCTAAATACACTATTAAATCGGTTAGGAGTCACTTCTAACTGATTAAATCAATGGGTAACGCCTCCTAATCGATTTAGGTGGTCGGTAATTGATCAAAGTTTTCTATTTTGACTTGAACTAATAGATTAGTATATGTTTTAATCGATTAAAATATTAAAAATACCCATGCATTTCTTTCTTCTTTTAGCCATATTGTTTCCTATATAAAAGAGACTTCTCCTCATTTCGAAATACACTAGTTTTATGAATAGAAACTTTCTACTATCTTTCTAACTCTCATTCTTTTACGATGTCCATTTTCACTAGAGTTGCCTTAATGCTAAAAGAGTGAAAAGTTTTATTTGAGAGTTGAGTAGTACTAGTGCGGTGTTGTGTTGTTATTGTTTATCCAAGAGCGTAGTTCTCTTGTGATTATTTTGTAATAGATTTGAAGGTTGTAAGCTACACCTATAAAAAGTATGGGTGAAGGTTATTGAGCTAAACTTGTGTCAAAACTCTGATTGTGAAGGTTATTTAATTAAGCTTGTGTAAAAGCTCTGGTTGTTAAGACATTGAGTTAAGCCTCTGTAAAAATCCAGGTTGTTTGTGAAATAATCACTCTTACGAAATTGAAGCTATAAATTGAACCAGTTTTAATGGAGTTGGTGTGCCCAAAACATAATATTTTCCTTCTATAATTTAATATTTTGTTCTTAAAAAAAATTAAGCACATAATATGCATGCATGCATGCAATGTCTATGCAAACCTTCAGAGAACACGGCCTAGTAAAAGTTATTGTGTCGGAGTTTCTATAAATATGGGCTAGTATTGTTGTTAATATGATATATTAAATTGTGAGCCACACATTATAACCAAATAAGTGATGTTTATCTAGAATAAGAACTAATAATGTGTTGATTCATGAAGCAATTCACTTAGAATACTTTTATAACCAAATGATTTAGACATTAGCCAATTCGATTTGATGTTAGAAAATAGAAAGCACACACATAAAGCCAAACCATTTATTAAAAATTTAGAACTCAAATGATTCGACAAAATTTTGATATTATCCCTCAACTTGCTAGCTGTCATGGTCCCCACATTCAACTTGCTTAGTCAATCAATATGATCCCTCTTCTTACCACATTCAAATCCAATCATTTTATACCATTCCATAATAATTATTTATTTACGTGATAATTATCAATCTACACTCTATATATACCTCCAAAACTTTGCATGCATTCAATCAAATACATCATTTGGGCATTTGGCATATATCTCTCTCTTTCTCTTTCTTTTTTTTCTATAGCATTTGGTTGGAATAGTATTCTAATAAACCAATAAAACATATTGCTTCAAAATGAGAACTAAAGGTCTTATTGGATTTCTTCTCCTCTTTGTGGCCACTCTTTTTGTAGCTGCATCCGCTGGTAACTTTAATCAAGACTTTGAAATAACATGGGGTGATGGTCGTGCAAAAATCCTTGAAAATGGACAGAGTCTTAGCCTCTCTTTAGACAAAGCCTCTGGCTCTGGATTTCGATCCAAAAATGAATACTTGTTTGCAAAAATTGATATGCAACTCAAACTTGTGTCTGGTAACTCTGCTGGCACAGTCACTACCTATTATGTAAGCATCTATTTTTCGTTGGCAAGTCATATTAATTGAAAATGGCCATGCATGTGTATTTTTATAGTTAATAGTTTCACCATATAATAAGGCTGCAAACTAATTTTATTATATAATAACTTTGTAGCACTGGCTCATACAATTCTGAAAAAAGTGTGTCAGTCTCAGTCTCAGAGTCTAACATCGACAATTGTGATTACGTTTAATTTTTTTTCTAAATTATTATCGATGTCGACGTGTCAATGTTGTGTTTCCGATGTCCATATTTTATAGCATAATAACATGTACAAAACTTGTGATTGTTGCAGCTATCTTCTCTAGGGTCTACTCATGATGAAATAGACTTTGAATTTCTTGGTAACTTAAGTGGTGATCCTTATACTCTTCATACAAACGTATTCACACAAGGAAAAGGGAATAGAGAACAACAATTCCATTTGTGGTTTGACCCCACCAAGGACTTCCACACTTATTCTATTCTTTGGAATCCTCAGAGCATCATGTATATTACATATTCTTTATTTACTTCTTTTTTTTTTATATTATTTTCCATGTTAATTATACTTTTTGAATTCATATAGATTCTCTGTGGATGGAGCACCAATAAGGGAATTCAAGAATTTAGAATCCAAAGGGATTGATTTTCCAAAGAACCAACCTATGAGGATATATGCTAGTCTATGGGATGCTGAGAATTGGGCCACAAGAGGTGGGCTTGTCAAAACAGATTGGTCCCAAGCCCCATTCACAGCCACATATAGAAACTTCAATGCTCAAGTTTGTGTTTGGACTTCTTCTGGCTCTTCTTGTTCTTCCAACAAATCTCCATCATCTTCGTTATCTCAATCATGGTTAAGAGAATCATTGGACTCAAATGGATTAGCTAAAGTTCAATGGGCACAAAAGAATTATATGATATATAATTATTGCACTGATGCTAAGCGTTTTCCACAAGGACCCCCTTCCGAATGTCTTCCTTAAACATTATTATGTGATTTTATAAAAGCCTCGGATTTATATCCTCTATGATTGTTGTACCATGCATTGATCTCTAGAATGATTAACTATTGATTTTAGCCAAAGTTCAATGGGCACAAAAGAATTATATGGTTTATAACTATTGCACCGATACTAGACGATTTCCACAAGGACCCCCTTCCGAATGCATCGCTTAAAAAACATTATGTGTTTTCTTTTATAAAAGTTCATATTTAGATCCTCTATGATCACCACACAGTGCATTGTTCTCTAGAATGGTTAAATCCAGAAGTCTTTGCACCCTGAAGAAGTTTTACAGGATCTCTACACGTTAAAGTTCGTACATATTTTAAGTGTGACATATTCGTAAATTTTTCTTTCTTTTTATTGTGTAAATTTACAATTAAAACTATATTGTTGATTGATGCATACTTGTATATGTATTTTGCATTATTATTGTAATGTTTGTATGTGAAAAAAGGCATTCATGTAAATTATAAAGGCATTGATGATGTAAATGATAAGCAATAAGTGGTCAAATTGTATATTATTTTGTTCAAATATTTAACAGTATGAGTTTAAGTTTTTTTTTTTTTTTTCAGTTAGATTTTTTTTTCTATTGTTGAAATACGTAACTCAAAATTTTTTTCTTGCCTTCAAATTGTCAGAAGATAATAATTATACATATTTAAAAGAAGTCTTATATAAGGTAGCAAAGTAAGTTTCACCCGTCGTACATATCTGTTTTGTCTGTATATTTATGCAGAGCAGATCAAAATTTTAGCCTTGCCTTCTAATATGTGTGTCCATCCATGTTTTTTTTAGACTTTTGTAAACACATACATTTATACGATTTTTTGAACTTTTAATTTTTAGTGGTGCAAGACACGCATCTCCCCTCACTCCCGCTTCAATTTTTTTTTAGAATAAGACAAAAAATTCGATCTACACCCTCAACTATCCACTCCGTACAACTTTTTTTTTTTTTTGCTTTTGCATGGATGCCCATTTGCCTAGTTATAATTGTTATATGTAAACACTCCAATATTCAAATATATTCATTAGACATCTCCACATGTGATTTTTTTATATCTAAATTGTTTAATGTTAAAAAAAATGAATGGAAGAATTGACAATCAAAATCTAAGTAAAATTCATAATTAAATTCAATTTGCTACTAAAAGAGTTAATCTTCCAAGTCACAAACTGGAGTCCTGATTCAGTAACCTTGATTGAAAGAATTGACATACAAAAATATTACATTGTTTTCACAATTGTGTCTTCAAAATTTCAAAGTAACAAACCAAACAATAAAATGAAATTATTATTGCAGTTGAAACTCAAAATCTATGATGAAATAAGGGCCTAATGATATTCTTGAAGCAATAAAGAACAGTGTTACAAACTTCAACCATGGACATCAACTAACTGTTGTCAAGCATCCCAAGTCCCAAAATCCCTTCAACATAGCTGAATACTTGAAAGTTGTTATAGCAACATCTGCAGATTTATGTGCTTCAAAAGATGAAGAATTTGAGGTTTGTTGAACAGATTCTCAGGCACTCTTATCCTTCCTTCTTGTACATTCAAAAAGTTCAAAACATGTTATTAGTCATTAGTACAAAAATCGGAGCCGGCCCAACCTAATGTGAGGTCTAACGCGACTATACAAATGTGATTTTTTTTCATCCACTTTAATTAAATATTTAATTTTTAGAAGAAGTTTTAAGATTTTTTACGACTGAATTTTTTCGTATCTACTGTGAAACTAATGAAACTAATGTAAAATTAAATATGAAATTGGTATTATAATTATATAAATAAAAAAATTTATTCAATAATAATTTATGTATTCAAATTACTCTAGAAAGTGCGAATTCGGATATACCGTTATTCACTGTTTTGTGATAAAAAAGAAATTGTGGTTAATTTACACTGCAACGACATCCATCAGTATCGCAACAGATATACCGACCGAAACTGCAAAAGTCTTTATGCAACCACAACAGTTAACTTAAAATGAAAGAAAAGTAATATAGTACAATTTTAGTACCTCTTATTTCTTTGTCTGGTAAGGAGAACAAGTAATCCAAAGCCCATAATGATTGCAACTTTTATTACCTGAGAGATGAAAGTGTGAAATGTTACTCAAATGCAACATGGGTTAACTTCAAACAAAATCATTGATCAAATTTTGACCACTGTAGCAAATATGAAACCAGTGATTCTTTTTCCAAAAGTACCATTTATCAAGATTTATTCTTACATTTTAAAAATAAATAAGAAAAAAAATTCTAAATTAGAAGTTTATAGTTACCTGATTAAATGGTCCTCCAGAATTTTCATCTTCATTATCATCAAAAGTATTGATTTTTGATTCTTTAATGTCCTGTATCTTTTCATACTTGCTTCCATCAATTTCAGTTTTAATATATGAATTTGAATCTATTTGTCTGTTTAGTATATGAATTTGCTCTTCCTCTTGATCTTCATTTCTTGCATTTGAATCTATTTGTCTGTTTGGTATATGAATTTGCTCTCTACTTTCTTCAATATGTTCTGGAACCTCTTGCAAGTCTCTTACCAAAGAAGCACTTTTCGACTTTTCTTGTAAGAAGCCTATTGGATCTATGTTCAATGACTTATCTTGCTCGAAGTGCCGAGTCTCAGAAGGATCTTTCTTTTCCATTGGACTCATCACTTGAAATTTTGTTGGAGGTGGTTTAATATGAGGCCTCATATCCTGTGTCAAAATACACTTGTTGAAAAACTTATGCCGTGTTTGGATAAACATTTTAGTCCGATGCTTATAGCATAAGCGCATATCATGTGCTTATGTATAAACTATATCGATATAAGCTAGCAATCCTAAGAGCAGTTAAAAATGTCTCAAGTAGTTTCTAAAAGTTTTTTCGAACAATCATACGTACACATGCTTATGCCAGCAGATAAAGTCAAATAAACGAATCTATACAGGCCTAAATGTACCTTAGGCAGACCACTTTCAAAAGCACTTATCATTTTCTTAACATTGCTAGGAGTTCTTCCTAGGCGAGCCTTCTTCTCCGAGTTTGGAAGAACCGCATCCTCTAGATTATCTTGTATTGGATTATTTGTTGAAGAACTAACTTTTTCAGAGCTTAAAAAAATCACCATTTCTTGTGAACTAGTAGCTCTCTGAGGATGATTCTCAGATGGTGGCTGATTGGCAGGCTTGTTACCTCCATGCTCTAAAGGAATGAGATTAATTTCTTGTGACACGGGTTTTATCGATGAGGCCTTCTTATATTGATCTGCAATGTTCTAAAACATGTAAAATGACCATTAAACAAACAATAGTACATTTTCCAATGTCTTCTTGTTGGGAAGAAAAGAAACATATTAATCATTGACGCAGAAAGGGACACATTGTATAGAACTCGAATTCCCCGCAGTCACTGATAGATCAGTCGGTCACTGATCCCTTGACTGCAGGAAATCCAGGTTCCAAGACATGACAATAACACGTAAACACCAGTAGTAATTTAAGAAAATGACAAAATGATTAATCTTGATATTTTGTCCTGACACTGTTATGTGTCTGATACCGGACAGTAACACTCCTTTAATCCAAAGTGTCAGTGCTACATAGAAAGAGATTGCGGAAAATTGATTAATCCTTAACTGAGTTTAGCTGTTTCTGATCAAGCTCAACCTCAGCCTCAGCAACATTTGTGGTGGAACTTTCTTTGTCATTGGAGAAATCAACGGGACTTTGCAATTGAGAAACTTTTTCAAGTTGAAGGTATTGATTTGGTGATGATTCTTGAGAAGATGGAGCACTTAAAACATCAGGAAAAAGCCTCTGAGGGAATGTATGTAGGACCAAGTTCATAACTATCAAAGATTATTTTATTTTATCATTTCATTTCTGTTTTAAATGTCGATTTTTTCTATAATCAGATAAGTAAGATCAAACCTGAGACCTCATCACTCGTGCGGAAAGGTAAAGCCGCATTGCTATTAAGCAGCACATCCTGTTTTTTCTTTAATGCAGTTTGTCTCTAATAAATCATATAAGAAGAGTTAGTTTGAACACAAAGTTACCAAGACCTTTAATTAGCAATGTTTAAGAAGCTTGAGAAATGAGTACCATCATACGAATTTTGTCGCGCTCTTCATTGCTTAGTACAACTTCTAGTTTCAAATGCATGTATCCTTCCCCGAGGGGAAACGTGTCTTCCCAAACACCTTTCTCTAATATCATTCTGATATGTACTCCTGCCAGTTATTTACTGCATCATGTTAGAAACATTCAATCTTTGATCAAATTTGAAAAAATGATTAAACAATTTCATCAATTGCATTGTTATGAATCAAAGATAACCTGCACGCGATATTTCATTCCCTTCGGTATCATGAATTTTGAAAATCAAATCATCACGGAGACTAGCTATGGGACTGAAACACGATAACAAACAAATTACATTTATCAACAACTTATTTAGATTAATACATCAATATAAATAAATGTTGCTGCCAAAAATTGAACTCTAGCCGAACGTTTTACAACTATTTAACTCAACTAGCACATCACTAACTTAGGTTAGGACTTCAATATAAAAATAAATATAGAGTTTTTGAATTAATCTTACAAGGAAAAGTTTCCTTTGTCACTGATTTGGTACTCAATTTTCCCCATGCAAGCTGCATTTATCAAACACTGTTACAATTGGCACTTAAATTGAATGAAAGGAGAGTAAGGACAAATATAAAAAAGTAAGAACAATTGCATACCTCTTATGGGTGTTGATGAAGAAAATGGAAGATCCATGAATTCAAGTACTGTAAAAAAATGAATAAAGAGAAGTAAAAACAAAACAAAATAAAAATCACCATGGATGCTATCATACATAAATTTTACATACTACAGAGAATTTAGTACCTGAAACAAGGATTGTTCCTGGCATTGCAGGGTGCAGAATTCAATAAAGATTGGCCAAACAAGAGATGGTGGAACCGTGGAACTAAACAGTAACTATATATGTATATACTTAACCCTGTATATAGAAAATTTTCACTTTTTTGGTTAAGTGGTGGAAATTTTGGATGGGATGGTGGGAAGAATGGATATGGTTTGATTTTGGATGAAACCTGCTCTTGTGTGGTCCTTTCATTTATTGGCCATAAAAGCTTGATAGGAAATTTCACATTTGTCTCATTTGTCAATTGTAGTGACTTGTCATATAGTGTGCATGTAACTAGATGTGAGTATGTCATTGGTGGTGGTAAATTGTAGATCGTACAATACAATTATTGCTGAAACCGTTAAATATATTGATACTAAATAAATATGGGGTTTATTCATATTAGGAGAGATTATATACTGATCTATATAACATGAATTAAAGGAGGTAAAAATGCTTTAAAAGAATATTTTTTTTAGTCAAATATCATGATGGTTTTTATTTTGACTAGTTATTTTCAATATAGATATATATATAATACTTTTTAAAGGAAAGGTTATATTAGTTCCTCTATTTAACCAGATTTGAAAAAATGCTTTATGATTGGAGCAATTCTTGCATGGATACGACCCTAAATCCACATTCTTAGGCACAACCAATAAGAAAGAGTCTTTTTTAAATTTATTTTAATTATAATTTTGTTTTTAATTAGATTCATGGGGTGGTTGAGATTATGAAGGAGAGAGAAAAATCAGTATTTATTTTTTTAATTAATTAAAATTCTGTGATTGGTTGTGTGTAAAACAATTTTTTAGGTATGTGTCCACCTAAGAATTTTCCTTATGATTGTAGCTTGTGGACAATTGGTAATGGCTTAAATGTTTATTTTGGAAAAATATATGGCTATGTTATGTCATTTATGACATGCTTAACATTCCTAATTCTCACATTTAGTCTAGAGCTCTGATGACTCAGACCGACGAATTGGTGTAGGCATGCTATACACTCTGCTAGATGCTCTGCACTGAAGCCTAACTGCTCATTTCTGTGAATAAGAATTAGTTTGTTTTTAAAATAAGGGTTTGTTCCTAGAATAAGGGAAACAAAGTCGAAATTAATTTGTTCTCATAAAATGTAATTATTTAGCGTGATAATCTGTATAGTCCTGTAACATCTATATATACAAGAAATATCAATGAGAAAGGCATCAAGCCAAGAGTTATTGACATGGTATCAGAGTGTTTTCGATCAAACCTATGAGTTTTAGGTTAATCTGGGTTATTCAGCAGCACCCCCATTGGGTCGCTCTTGAAATAATCTCGGCAGATCTCGGTTCTCTATGATCTCTTATAGGCTTGCGATTGTGATCTTTGGTGCCTACAATCGTTTCTCGGATCCGTTCTTGGTGCTCACAAGCAGTTTCATTGTTTCTACTAGTTCACAAAATGTGTTCGATTTGGTCGTGTTTTCATCGGCAAGTGTTCTGACTTAGTGGGTTGATTCGGTGTCTGCAAGTAGTTTCTTCCGTGGGTTGATTCGGTGTCGGCAATTTTCTTCCGTGTTGTGTCGGTAATTTTCTTCCGTGTTTCGTCGGCAATTTTCTTTGGAATATTTAGTTACTGCTTTAACTCTTATTTAATTGCTGCTATAAAAAAAATTTGCAACGTGTTACTGTACTGTACGGTGGTATCACAAGGTATTTGCTGCCCCAGTGAGTTTTGTTCTATTCTTCATAGGAGAAGAGTTGTCTTTAGAGTAGGAGCTATTGTATCATGGTAATGGAAAATGAAAAGAATTTTTGTGTCCGTTTTACCGGCAAAAATTACTCTGCATGGGAATTTCAATTCAAGATGTATGTTAAAGGAAAGGGATTATGGAGTCATCTCGATGATGTTTCTAAGGCACCGACGGAGAAAACTGATTTAGATGCGTGGGAAACTAAAGATGCTCAAATCATCACTTGGATTCTCAACAGTATTGATCCTCAAATGATCAATAATTTGCGCTCTTTTTCAACTGCTCAAGAAATGTGAAATTATTTGAAGCGCATTTACAACCAGGACAATTCGGCAAAAGGGTTTCAGTTGGAGTTAGACATAGCCAACTACAAACAAGGTGATTTGTCTATTCAAGAATACTATTTTGGTTTTCTAAATCTCTGGACAGAACACTCTGCTATTATACATGCTAAGGTTCCCAAGACATCCCTAGCGGCTGTTCAAGAAGTTTACAACACTAGTGGGCGGGATCAATTTCTCATGAAACTTCGTCCAGAATTTGAGGTTGTCAGAGGTGCTTTGCTGAATAGGAATCATGTTCCTTCTTTGGATACTTGTGTTGGTGAACTTCTCAGGGAAGAACAACGTCTGCTTACTTAAGGAACTATGTCTCCTGATGATGTCAGTTCTGAACCTGTTGCAATTGCATATGCTGGTTAGAGTAGATGAAAGGGTCGTGATATGCAACAAGTCCAATGTTTTTCTTGCAAACAATTCGGACATATTGCTCGCAATTGCAGTTAGAGGTTTTGCAACTATTGCAAACAACATGGTCATATCATCTCTGACTGTCCCACGCGTCCTCCCCGACCAGCACAACGTCCAGCCTAGGCATTTCATGCCACTACCAACTCTACGGTTGGTCCTCTCAGTACTGATGCATCCAATGGTGGAGTTTTATAACCTCAAATGATTCAACAAATGGTACTTTCTGTTCTTTCATCCTTGGGAATTTAGGGTAAGCCTTCTAATGTTTCTCAACCGTGGTTTCTTGATTCTGGTGCATCTAATCACATGACGGGTTGCTCTGAATACTTGAAAAATTAACATTCCTATAATGGTAATCAGCAAATTCAAATTACTGATGGTAATAAACTCGTTATCACTGATGTTGGTGACATAAACTCTAATTTTCGTGACGTGCTTGTATCACCCGAACTTGCTTCCAACTTATTGTCGGTTGGTCAATTGGTGGATAACAATTGTAATGTTAATTTTTCTCATGTTGGTTGTCTTGTGCAGGAGCAGGCGTCGGGGAAGGTGATCGTGAAGGGGCCTAAAGTGGGAAGACTGTTTCCGCTCCAATTTAATCCTAGTCATTTGTCTTTTGCGTGTAATACTGTTTTGAACTCATATGAGGATTGGCATAGAAAATTGGGCCATCCAAATTCTGTTGTTTTGTCTCATTTATTTAAAACTGGTTTTTAGGAAATAAACATGCTTGTCCTGCTTCTATTTCATGTTCTGTTTGCAAATTGGCTAAAAGTAAAACACTTCCTTTTCTGTCAGGTGCTCATCGTGCTTCTACTTGTTTTGAGATGATTCATAATGATGTGTGGGAATGTCTCCTGTAGCATCTCATGCTCACTATAAATATTTTGTTACATTTATTGATGATTACAGTCGTTTTACTTGGATATATTTTCTTAGATCTAAGTCTGAAGTGTTTTCTATGTTTTAGAAATTTTTGGCATATGTTGAAAATTAATTTCAAGCAAGTGTTAAAATTTTTCGATCTGACTCAGGAAGTGAGTATATGTCTCATGAATTTCAGTAATACCTCCAACAAAAAGGGATCTTATCTCAACGGTCTTGTCCCAATACCCCTCAACAAAACGGGATGGCGGAGCAAAAGAATCGTCATTTGTTTGATGTAACACACACCTTACTTCTTCAAGCTTCTGTGCCATCTCGATTTTGGGTAGAGGCTCTTTTCACAGCCGTATTCTTGATCAATCGTCTTCCTTCTATGTTTATTGATTTTGATTCTCCTTTCTTTTGCCTTTTTAAAATTCAGCCTAATTATATTGATTTACATACTTTTGGAGTTGTGTGTTTTATTCACTTACCTCCGTTTGAAAGAAATAAGCTTGGCACACAGTCTATTCAATGTGCATTTATGGGGTATAACAACTCTCGTAAGGGTTTTGTGTGTTATGATGTTTCTAATCACCGTTTTCGAGTTTCTCGGAATGTTACATTTTTTGATAATCAATATGTGTTTCATTCTCTTTCTCCTATCACAAATGATATTGCTATTCTTCCTAATTTTTCAGTTATGCCTCAATCTATAAAATGTTACAAACTAGGAATCACATATGTCAGACAACGCAGAAAGCAGGTTCCCACCGCCCCTCCCGACACATATTCGCCATCTGATCCTTGATCGATCGAAGCACGACGTTTTGGTCGAATATCTAAAGCACCAGATAGATATTCACCAGATAGGTATGATTCCTCACATACTTCTCTGACTACCTCACTGTCTAGCATATATATTCATACTTGTTATGCACAGGCTATTAAAGACGTGCGCTGGATAAAAGCAATGAATGAGGAACTTCAGGCTCTTCAAGAGAATTTTACATGGGATATTGTCTCTTGTCCCCCTGATATCAAACCCATAGGCTGCAAATGGGTGTATTCTGTGAAACTGAATTCTGATGGGACTCTCAACCGTTTCAAGGCTAGCTTGGTTGCCTTAAGAAATAAGCAGGAATATTGAATTGATTATGATGAGACCGTTTCACCGGTTTCCAAAATGACATATGTTCGTACGGTGCTCTCTATACCCGCTTCTAATGGGTGGTCTCTTCATCAAATGGATGTGAAAAATGCCTTTCTTCATGGTGACCTAACGGAAGATATTTATATGACTCCCCCTCAAGGTTTATTCTCGTCATCCAAGGGGGTGTGCAAGTTCAAACGATCCTTATACGGTTTGAAACAAGCGCCTAGAGCATGGTATGAAAAATTCCGCTCCACTTTACTTGGGTTCTCCTTTACTCAGAGTCAGTATGATTCTTCTCTATTTATTCATAGAACGTCTATTGGAATTGTCCTACTTCTTCTTTATGTTGATGATATGATTATTATTGGTTCTGATAATGCTTCGATTCAAAGCCTTAAACAGCAGTTACAAGCATCATTTCATATGAAAGATCTTGGTAATTTTCATTATTTTCTTGGTCTTGAGGTTCACTCTACATCCAAGGGCATATTCCTCCATCAACATAAGTATGCCACGGATTTAATTTCTATGGCTGGTCTCCAATCGGCTAATCCAGTTAATACTCCTCTTGAGATTAATGTTAAATATCATCGTGATTATGGTGATCTCTTGCCTGATCCCCTATTGTATCGTCAACTCGTGGGTAGCCTTAATTACTTGATTATTACTCGTCCTGACATATCTTTTGTTGTTTAACAAGTAAATCAATTCATGCACTCTCCTCGCCACCTTCATTTGGCAGCAGTTCGTCACATAATTCGTTACTTGAAGGGAATCTCTCATAGTGGTTTATTCTTTCCTACTGGAGTTGCTCCTAAATTGAGTGCTTATAGCGATGCCGATTGGGCAGGGTGTCCTAATACTCCACGATCTGTCACTGGTTGGTGCATGTTTCTTGTTTCTTCATTGATCTCATGGAAAAGTAAGAAACAAGTGAGAGTCTCTAAATTTTCTACTGAATCTGAGTATCGTGCCATGTCTACTGCTTATTCTGAAATAATTTGGCATCGTGGTCTGTTGGCTAAACTTGGATTTCCTCAAATAGAGCCAACTTCACTTTATGCTGACAATACAAGTGCCATCCAAATTGTCGCGAATCCTGTTTTTCATGAACGCACCAAACATATCGAAGTTGATTGTCACTCAATTCGTGACGCGTATGATGACCGACTAATATCACTTCCTCATGTCAGTACTCATTTGCAGGTTGCAGACATTCTTACTAAGGCTTTTCCACGTCCACGTCATCAATTTCTTGTTAGCAAATTGATGCTCATTGACCAGCAACATCAATTTGAGAGGGGAAGTGAATTAGAATTAGTTTATTTCTAGAATAATGGTTTGTTCCAAGAATAAGGGAAACAAAGCCGAAATTGATTTGTTCTCATTAAATGTAATTATTTAGCGTAATTACCTAAATAGCCCTGTAACATCTATATATACAAGAAATATCAATGAGAAAGGCATCAAGCCAAGAATTATTGACAATTTCAACTGTTGGAATACATTATAGGGTCCTTAAAACCGAGCATCGCGTCCATTGGAGGTTCTTCTAACCGTCGCTTAAATATATCTATGACTCCACGTCACACCAAAGAACAACTCATCACACATATGCATGTTTTTTCTCTCTCTCTAAAATCACTGACATGGACGTATTAATTGTGTTAATTGTGTTATTTGTATAGAACATAATAAAAATGGTGATTTGGGTGGAGTAATTTAGAGGTTACCGGTGCAAACTAATGCATACAGTAGCCTCTATGTGGTATGTGGATGGTGTTGGAATGGTTAGTTTATAAAAAACTTGCAAGGATTGGAAATTTCGAAGAAATGGAATTTTGGTGCTTCAATGGAGTTTTCAAAATGCTTATGAGTTTGTGAGGTTTTCAGAGGCATTCAAGGTGTGGTTTGAAGTGTTATGAGTCCTCTACGTATAAGAGAAACTTGAGGGCAAGAGGTTGATCGGAAATGATATTTGAAGTTCATGGTTTGGTTGGATTGCAAGCGAAGGTACATGATGCACCATGCTTCTATGGCCATTGCTCCAAGCTTTCTAGAGTGGCTGCAGGTCTTTGAAGGGTATTCAGAAATCCTTTTACAAGGCTCAAGGTATTGGAATTGTGATTAAAGTAATGTTTATCAAAATGAAAGTGTGCCCTTTAGTTCAAAAATGGTATGAATCTTTGGACAATAATCAAACCCCTTGTGTAATGCATCAAGTCTTTACATAAAAGCTCAATATTTTATGCTGAGATTTGGAAGAAAGATGGCCTGCAAAGAAAAGATATCAAGGCATGGTTAAGGTTTGGACATGAATTTTGACATGAACTTGGACCTTCAAACATCATCAATATACCAACCTCATCTCTTCGAAACTGTGAGGGCAAATGTGTGTTTTCATGATGTCAAAACATTGTGAACTTGACACAATTGAAGTGAAAACAAAGAAATCAAGTGGATGCAACAAAGAAAAGCATTTTTGGCTATAAGATCTCAATAGGTCGACTCACCAGCACAATAGGTCGACCTACTGCTATCACTTGTGAAAGAATTCATGTCAAGGCAGAATGCGTCGACGCATTGCCTCCTCAGGTCGACGCATGGCATTTTGAGGGAACCTCGGGTATGAGCACGCCGACCCTTCAGGTCGACGCATCCTATCTGGTGACTTAAGGATTTAGTGTACGAACAGAATGCGTCGACACATTGATGGCTCAGGTCGACGCATGGCATTTTGAGGAAACCTCGGGTATGCGCACGCCGAACCTTCATGTCGACGCAAGTGTCATGCTTGGCTCAAAAACATGTGCAGAACTTCAACAGGTCGACCTATGCAGTGGAGCAGGTCGACCTATCGCTACTTTTACTGGTTTTTTGCTGTGTTTAATTGGCTAATGCAAGGGGTGTGGTATATATATCAAATTGATCATTCTCAAGCAAATTAACAAGAAACATGAAAGATATACTCAAGCTTCTTCTCATCTTCAACCTTTTGCTTATTGATCGAAAATCACACATAATAATCTTTTTTTATCGAAGTAAGGAACGTGCGTTGATAAGGTTCGACGGTAGACATTGGTCTTGTTTGAGAGAAGATTGTTGAGGGTGTTTCTTGTATAAAACCTTAGGGTTTTTCCTTCTACATCAAAGGTTTGATTCGAAGGTTTTTGACGATCACTTCGCTTTGGTAAACAATTCAGCCGAGCATAAGGAATTGAGGGTTTGAAGGTCCACTCATCAAATTTTCTACAACCGGAGGATTGAAAAGGAAGGATCAGGGTCTTGATCGGTGAAGATCATTGACATTGACTTGATTCAACTTGAATCAAGGGGAGGAAAGAATTGTATTCAATTTTACTGCATGTGTGTAGTTGGTGATTGGTAAATTCTATCCTTGTTAAACATTTTGCAATCAAATAAAACTTTCCTAATTTCATTTGAAATTAGGGGCAGACGTACTCCTGCGAGGACGATAGAGGAACTGCCTTAACAAATCTTGTGTTCTTTATCGTTCTTACTTTTATCTTTTAATATTCGTTTTTTTAAATATCCATTGTTGAGCAAAAATTGAGGTTTGGTGAATATTGATCACCAAGTGTTCGATAAAATTACTCATTCAATTTTTGGTCAAATTTTGGTATAAACGTTCATTGTGAGTAATACTCTATTAAGTGTGTATTTGACTTAATTGATAAATTCTTTAAGACGTATCCGGTCCCCGATAACTTGATCGTTTTCATCCGTTCGGTTTAGTGCACATATCCGGTCCCCGATAACTCGATCGTTCGGAGACGATTAAGTGATTCAGGGAAGTCACGTTTCAAAAGCTAAAATTTTCTTAAGTCGGAAAAAGGTGGTCTATTCACCCCCTCTAGACCATCCCTATCGTCTAACAGAAACTTCTAGCTCAAGTAAAAGAAATTCATGCTCTTGGACTCTTCGGAAAGGTGAGATCACCCTCTACAACTTTCATGTTGAGCACTTGACTTGAATCAAATTGAATCATACCGAAATTGGCAAAAAAATTAGAAAAAAAATGATTATTTGATACTTTAGAAAAACTTTTAAGTGTTTGAACATTTTTGCAACTTTGAAACACCAACTTGATCAATCCATAACTTCAAATCCTTAAGAGATTTTTTATCAATTCCTTCTATAATATTGAAGTATGAAGTGTCTTATTTAAGTAGATCCTTTGGGCATGAAAAATTATGACTTGAGTAAGAAGTTGCAAGCTTGCAAAGTGGGCTACTTGAACATGAGATTTCATAACTTAGAAATTTTTTCAACTTCTTCAGTTTTTCCCTTTTGACAAGTTATCTTCAATTGTGTGATTTCTCTTGATCAAACTCAACCATCCACTATATTTTTATGATTCTCAACTTGAGAAGTCCATATTTGACCAAAAATCCCAAAAGTCAAACCTTGACCTTGAGTAGTTGACTTTTCACCAGAAAAATTCCAATCTTTCCAATATCAATGGATTAAGCTCCCTTAGCCAATTGAGATACATGAGGGGATTATGTGGAAGTATTTGAGACTTTGAATCATGTTTAAAACCATTAGATCATTACTTGGTCCAAAAGTCAACAATCCAGTGATCTTGGTCAAAACCCTAATTTTGGTGAACCAGATGAATTGCAATTTGATGATCTTGAGTTGATGCACACTTGAACTTGAACATTACTGAAGGGAAATCACTTGTGAAGATGTTTTAAATTGGTTGTATTTTGTGGTAAAACATTCCTGGTGTATGTGTGTGGAATTATGCAGGATTGTATGTTTGAGCTAGTACAACTTTTCAATGGATGTCATGCTCGGTGTCATGACATCTGTATCTGACAGAAGTAGTTGTCACCTTTTAGTTGTGAGGTTTCCTTATTTATCTCAGGTCTCTATTTAGGAAACTATATATTGTGCGCTGTTTGATTTGTGCTAAAATATCCCGAATTACAACGTATGTGATCATCCCGATGATGTGGAAATTAGGTTAACATGGTTAACCCTAATTTATGTATGGAAGGCCCATGGCCCAAGTCCTTCTGCCTGCTGACTATATAACGACTGCAAATCCTACTTTCAGAGGTAGAGTTTTAATCATGAAAGATTATTAAACTCTCTGTATTTCCACCGTGTGTGTTTCTTGTGATCCAAACAATTATCATATTGATGATTGCTTTGGAGTAGTTTCTCTTTTTCTGTGTATTGTGAAGAACTGTTGTTCTGTAGCTGTTACGTGTGATCCAAGCAATGATTGCGTTGGAATAAGTTGTGTTTGTTTAATGTCACTCTAAGCTTTTAAGCACGAGTGTGTGTCTCTTGATTGAAGCTTTTAAGCAGATCAAGGTGTGTTTTTGAAGAGTGTCTTCTCTCTGTAATTGTTATTTGTTTATGTGTAATCACTGCTGTGATTGAGGGGAAGTGGAATGGAGATATTTCACATCTAGGGAGAACCTAGGTAGAAGGGTCATTGGGTAGTGATTAAGTGAGAAGTTGTAAACGGGAGAGTTTAGCTTTGAATTGATACTACTAATAGTGGACTTCATCCCTGGCTTGGTAGCCCCCAGAGTAGGTTGTTTGAACCGAACTGGGTAAACAATTCTGTGTGTTCTTTATTGTTTTTATGTTGTTCTGTTATTACTATTTGTGTTGCATAATTGTGGATGTCGTAACATCCAGTTTGACATCGAGCGTGTGTTACTAGAATTTTCAACTTGATCATATTTGGAATTTTGAATCATCTTGAGGGGCACCACATAATTACTTGAGCTCCTTAATCCAACACACCTACCTTTTGAAAGAAGCAAACAAGCAACACATATCTTTTTGTATTTTGAGGTTAGTGATATAGAATGATGCATGAGGATTTCTTGATGAATAAAATTACGTTGATCTCACTCTTTTGAATTCAACGCAAATGAAGCGGGGTATTAGGGTCAAAATTTGAGGTATGGCACTTAGTCAGATTGATATTTTCCAATATAAAATCTCACATCAGTTCGTGGTAAGCCTGTTCAAAACCCCGATTCGTGGGCATATTCTTCTAAAAGAACATAGTTTAAGAAGCCTTGGCATATTTGGATGCAGATTTATAGCAAGAAGCTATTAACAATGACATAGATTCTTAAGAATCAAACATGACCTAGCCTTTAGTAGACTTTCCACATATTTGAAAACCAATTGATTGTGAATGGGTTTTGAAAAAGAGACTAAAACCTCATGGAATAATTGATAAGTACAAAACTTTCCTTGTATCCAAAGTTTTAGGCAAACAGAAAATATAGATTTCTTTTATACTATTTCTTCAATCACTAAAATTACATCCACTAGGGTAGTGATTTAAAATGTTGCTATTTATAACTGTATAGTACACAAAATGGATGTTAAAACCACTTTTTTAAACGATGACCTAAAAGAAGAAATCTATATGGACCAACTAGAAGGGTTTGTGAGTATTGGAAAAGAAAACAAGATCTGTAAGTTAGATAAGTCTCTGTATGGTCTAATACATTCTCCAAAGTAATGACATGAAATGTTTGATAACTTAATGATATCGAATGGGTACAAAGTGAATGAAAGTGAGTAATGTGTTTATTACTAATTTAAAAATGGAATTTGTACTATCATATGTCTATGTCTCTGTGTAGACGACTTACTCATATTTGGATCAAACCTTCATGAAGTTAATGATGTGAAATCATTGTTGTACAACAACTTTCACATTAAATATCTCAAAGAAGCTAGTATGATTATTGGTATCAAGATCAATAGATCCGAACAAGGAATTTATTTGGTATTCCCAAAGGAGCTGTAAGATTGGCATCAAAAAAGAAGGAAGCACAACAATGTTAGAGATTGTATCTCTAAAGGAGCTGTAAGAATGGATCATGTACGCACTGATGAAAATTTAGCATATCCTTTGCTCAAAGGATTAGTTATAGAGAAAGTCCGTAGTTCATCCAAGAAGATAGGAATAATGATCATAATGGTAACCCGACCTAATACACTGGAGATTCCAAGAAATAGGTTCAATGGATAATAAAAAGTTGCAAATAATATGAGGTGATAATACTATTACAAATAAAAGAAGCATAAATCCTAAAGAGATAAGAGGATGAGATAATAGAAACTCTTAATGAGATATATACTTTATATGATGGAGTACGTAGCTACATGAGTATTCTTAGAAGACTCACCTATGTGATTTTGGAACTGAGATAAGTTCCTATGAAATTTCGAGGCAAAATTTCTAGAGCCTTCGTTAATCCGGGATAGATGTGCAAGGCCATCAAAACACGAGATTTTAGAATATTCCTTAAGAAAAGGTTTTGTGTGAGTTTGACTTCTAAGATAGATTTCAAAACAATTGTGTCAGTTTTGTTGAATTGGAATCCTACTTGCTATGTAAAAGTTCAAGATATAGACACCTCTATTTATGCATATTCTTAGAACATTTAACGTTACTTCAAAAATCAGTTTTTTAAATTCAAGGCGAGAATTGTTGGAAATCAAAGGATTAGTGGAGAATTGGAAATGATTGTTTGTTTTAAGGTGACAATAAATAAGTAGAAGTAAGAGCTAGTATGTGTAGAGGTTAATTTGAAAAAGTCCAACATTGGAGGGATCCATACTTTATTAGTGCTTATATATGGAAGGTTGATATTTGGCGGTGTGTCCCAAGGGGTACACAATTTTATGCAAGGGTGAGGACACACAACTATGAACCATAACATGAGCGATCCCACTGTCGATGGCGTCTATCCAACTGACTGGCTCGGTTCGATTCTGACCAAAGTTCGGATTGGGTGATCCATTATTTTTTGGTATTTGAAATGGTAAGAAATATTTATTGTTAATTAATTTGAATGTTGTATATTAATTAATATTAATTATTTAATTGGTGACTTGTAATTAATGGACCCTGTTTGTCATATCTTCCACGTTAACCCTAATTGTTGATCAATTTTTCCTTGCCTTACACGTTTCGTTGTTGTCCAAGTTGTATAACGGTTAATTTTGCGTTAAATCCACTCCATTCTCCCTGTGTTTTCTCTCAGTCGTGTCTGTTTTTCTCCTATAAATATAAGCATTCCCATCTCATTCTTTTCACTCTCTATTTCTGCATTCCAAAATCTTTCTTCTCTTTCGCATCTGATTCATTTATAATTTTTTTGTTTTTTATTTTTGAGTGGATTCTTCACGCCATCTATGAATGATATAAAAACCAGATACTAAGAGTGGTGTTTATATCATATTCGATTGGTCATAATGCGATAAAAAGATGTAATTCTAAACTGATTATCTATTGTGCAAGTAGTAATCAAATACTATAGAATTGGATTATTTTATGGTAGAGGTGCCGTGGTTGAATAACTGCGTTGTAAAATTTTGGAAAATGTCGTTAAACATCTTTAAGAGAGCGACCTAATATGCGACTCGCACTACTAAAATACATAACCATAGTGAAGATATATTACCACATCCATTTATTTACTGTAGTAATATCTTATTTTTTACACGCATTATTTTATTTTATTTTGTTAAGATACATTTCATCACAGTTCTTAAATCCAACCATGGTCATAGAAATTGGGTGACAAGTTTCGAATCACAACATCAACATTTTTCTATTTTTTCAATTAAAATAAGTGTGTGACCCTTAACATTTTTTTATTATTTAAAAATTGAAATCATAACAAATACGATTGTTTCATTCAACCGTGGTTATGTGTTTCATATTTCAACACTACTATTGTTTCTTACAACTGTTGTGAAATTCTCTTCACTTAATAAGAACATAACATCCAATTTATTTCTTTCATAACACACAAGAATGTCCGAGCGAACAAGACGACATTGATACAGAAATCTTCATTATCTTCATTCATTTCTGGAAACGAATATCTTTATCCATCTTCGACTTACGGTACATTATCATTCGGTGTTTGTTATTCATTTCTCTCTCTCTCTCTCTCTCTCTCTCTCTCTCTCTCTCTCTGTGTTAATGATACTGCTTTCTGAAAGTTTATGTTCTTCTCTAGTGTTTCATTTTTAACATAATGACATTGTGATGTGTATTATTTATGTTTTATTCAGATTTTGTGACAATAACTTTTTGTAGTTATATACTCATTATTGGGTTGTTTTAGGGGTTGTTAAAGGAAGTAAATGGCAACTGACACTAAGAAGAGGAAATTCTTTTATTTATTAAGAAGTCATTACATTATGGATCCTCAGCAGATGTGCCTACATTAGATAATTTTATTCTTCATCCCTATCTTCTTCCACTTTGGAGGCCCCAACAGATGTTACTACTCCTTCAGACTTCTAAATCTTTGAAGCTTCCTCTGACTTTTACTTCTCTTTTTTTGCTTGTTTCTTCATTAGCTTGGTAATCTCCTTAAAATCTCTTTTTTTAGCCTTATACTGCTTTGATTACATTTATCCATTTTAGCTGTAATGTGATTGAGATTGTTATTTATACAAACATATATTTTTATAATAAAAAATTATTGGATAAACGTACAAACTTCCTTGAAGATTATGAATCAAGAATCTGACTTTGACTATCTGGGATATTGTGAATAATTGCTTAGGTTCTCTCTGTTTCTGTTTCTGCAAAAGTCTAATTATGTTTTTACTCAAATTCTCACTTATCTCTTCTTCTTTTTTTATCTTTTATGTGTAGATTCTTGTGCCTACTTCATATGAAGAACATGAAGAACCTCAAGGTATATGGAAAAAATAACAAGTATTTTATTTTCTTTATTCATAATTTACTATAAGTTATAATTTTTAAGGTTATTCACCCACAACTATTTTTATTTGGAGTTATAGGTGTTTAAAGTCAAGACACCAAGAGACAAGAGATCAAGATAGTATTATTTCTAAGGTTATTCAGGTTAAAAATAAATAAATAATATCACACCGATTGTATTATTTATCCTCGTTATAAATAGAATAATAAAACAAATAATGGCGTTTCTAAGAATTATTTCACAACGTTTACAAAATTCAACCGCAGATATACGTAGCGTACAACTTAACTTATAACAATGGTCACATGCTTGTTGTAGAAACCGACATACATACAATCATATATTACCTAACAACAAACATACAACCATTATTATATGTGTTTTCCGTAGTAATGTCGACTCAGTAATTTCTTCCGACAATTTTTCAAAATCGAAAAACAACAAATTATGACCAATTACATATATTACCGATACCTTTGATATTTTTGTCCGTACCTTACACCAATCCAAAAATATGCAATGCAGATTCACATGTATGTAATAATAATATTTTTACTATAAAAAGGGAAATTAACATAAAAATGTAATATTGAAAAGTAAGCATAAACTACTCCCTTGTAATAATTTTATTGAATGGCTATTAGAGAATTGTACGATCATACAAGACAAGAGACACACGTTTTGTGTTTTGTCTACAAGCTCAATTCCAACATAATTAATAAAACCTCACATGTACCCTTCCAAATCCTTTATTGTCCCTATTATAAATTTCCCCAACAATCTTTATTTCCAACACCCTCTTTCCCAAACACTAATCTCATACAAATTATTATAATATAACTAATATCTCATAAATCTAAGTAACCATTACAATGAATCAAACTCATGAAGTAATCCATAAGACAAAGCCATGAGTAGAATAGCAGCCTCTTTCTCATCTTGAGGGAAAACTTGATGAGAAGCAAAGTTGTTACTCAAACTTGTTATCAAATCTTCAAAACTAGTTGAACCTTTTCCAATTTTACCCTTCCTTTTCATCTGTGGTGGTGCACATTCATCAGTTTTGGATCTTTTCCTTTTGATTTGCAACTTCTTTCCTTTCACATAGGGCTTCTCAGCAGCCACATGATTCTCAACATTTGCAGATGCAGCTGCTGCGAGGGCGCGCCGCGCTTTCCTTTGTCGAATCCCGCAGGCATTGCAGAGAGACTGTTGCACCAAAAATATGTTTGGATTTTTTTCAATGGTTAGTTTTAAGCCCTAATCACAGAATTGAAAATTTCAAACTAATTCTACTTGCATTGATAATAACAAATTGTATTCATGATGAGTTCATACGCGGTAAGAAATTCATGTTTTTTTTAAATTCTAGTATCCGACGTTACGACTGAATATACTAATGCACCATGTAACAATTACATTATTTATCAGAGAATGAATCCGTGAGCATGTACCTTAGGACCTGCTGGTCCACTTCTCCAGAGAGGGGTCTTAGTTGTGTGGCAATCACTACAAACCCTAACAATCATATTAGTGTTGTTTGAGCCATTGTTGTTGCTACTATTATCGGTTTCTACATGTAATAATAGTTTATCTTTTTCAAATTTCTCATCAGAAACCCTTTGATCTTCCATCATTCTCTTAATTATTCTCTTCTTTGATGGCATCCACTTCATTGAACTATTATCCTCGGGTTCAAACGCTTCATTTCTATTTTCTTTCTTTAGTTCTTGATGATCACATGATCCACTAGAAGGAACAAACTTCACAACCTATAAGATCAGAACAAAAAGATAAATTTCTACATAATAAAAATATACACAAGTGCAGAGAGATCAGGTGCAGAATCGTGAGTTCAAATTTGTAACATCTCATTGTTCATCTTTAACGATGAACTCCAGTAAAAATATACTCAATTTTGTACTATATTATGTATGTATAAGTGTGTAACTACCTGTAGATCACTTTGTATGTGATTCGGTTCAGAAGAATAAGATCGTCCTTGAACTTGGTTTTGGTTAAAAAGTGTGGAATATGATAGGGAAGAAGATGAAGAAGAGGGTTGATGAATGTTTGGATTGAAGAGATGGTGGTTGTGATCTTCATTGTTACTAAGATCAAAAGGCATGGGAGGAGAAGGTAGTGAATAACGATAAGTTGGTGTCATGTACACATAAAACAGCACACAAACCAAGAGAGAGAAAAGAGAGACAAATGTGTGACTGTAGACTCTGCGATGGATCAGTATATAGCTGCTGCAGTTGTCTATACCTTTTGTTTAGTAAATAAATTATGGTTGAAAAGAAGGATTACTATAGAATATCAAAGATCCGTATATTAAATCACAAATCAATTTTCTTTAGCTAATATTACTAGATTTGACACCATTACCAAGGTTTGAATTCTCAAACCAGTGATTGTATGTGAGATTTAACATTAGATTAGATGTTATGATCCTGGTTTTAAATCCGCAACCACAACTACAACCGCAATATTGGGATGTAATAGTCTCCATAATCGCATTAAACTGCAATTGTGGTGCGATTTAAAATCATGCGACTCACTCTATTATAAACCACAACAAAACAATTTCACCCCTATTCTTTTCAAGTATTTTCATCAAATACACATGTGTGACTTAATATCATGTGTTCGGCCACAATACACATCAGATCAACTATAATGAATGCAATCGCAACATCCACAACAACATCTGCAATTTAAAATTATGTTTCAAACATTTCTCAATTAAAATTCAGGCTAGCTGCAATGAAATCAATGCACGATCAACTTGAAGTCGCAACACCCGCAATTACAACCACAACCTCTTTTTAAAACCATGGAGATGATCTAACAATATTTTTATAAGTGGGATAACTCTCCTATCACAATTTCATTTTTGTAACAATAAGTTTAGGTTGAGCTTAACTCATCTATAATTTACTTCCTAGATGTCTTTCCACTTATAAATACATTGTCAAACCATATCTAACTACTTTCACTAGATTAGAAATTTACCACTCATTTTTTATGAATGAGTTGATAATTATTATTTTGGTCATGTAGCTAGGGACTGATGTTTACACTTTAAAAGTGAGCAAATGAGATGTCGTGAGTTCAAACTCACGATCTTATATCTGATGTCTCTGTGTCTCTGTATAACTATCAATTGAATTGATTTATCGGGATTAAGTTGATAATTATTTGTTTGACTAAAACACGAGAAAATAAAAGTATGTATATTAAGTTTAAGCCACAAATAGCTCATTTGTCCTATCTTTTGTTGAATTGACTCCAACCAAGTTACTAATCCTAAAGATAACGGTTAAATTTTACAACTGAAAAACATCATAACTTTTAAATACTCATCAACTTGAACCTGCATTATCAACTTGAACCTGCATTATTAAAGTGGTCCTCCTTAAAACTTACAACAACAAAAAAGTCAGGTAAAAAGAGAGATTACAGGCTAATAACAGACATATAAGACATTCACTGATTCACGTGATTTCTTTCGAGACATCTAAAGAAGACAAATTAACAGGACAAAATGATTCAGGAGAGTGTGGAATGATACTACTCAGGTCCCATACGTATGAACAAAACACTATTTGTAGATAGATATTTTAACCACACACTGACAGCATCGTACTACATTTTGTGTAGTAGTTTTATAAAAAATAAAATTCTAATAGTAGCTAATTGAAGTTAAAAAACGGTAGAAGAGATAGAATTTGATTGTAGCCACATATGACAAAGATAATGTACTCACATCTCAAACTAATAACTTGGTCACTAGAATAGTCTTGTCATGCATGTGGGTTCTTTTTCATTTCCTCGATGCATAATTAACACTAATATATATATATATATATATATATATATATATATATATATATATATATATATATATATATATATATATATATATATATATATATATATATATATATATATATATATATATATATATATATATAAACCAAAATTAGGAGTATGTTGATGGTGAAGAGTTCTAAACCGATGATGTTGATCTCCAATAAGATAGTGCAGAGGTGGAATTGCAAGGTTAGCACTCCAACGTTCAAGTCCATTCAAAATTCAAGATAAGGATAATGAAAAGTGGAGATCAGAAAGTATACCATGAATATCGCATGATATGACTTTTTATATCTTGATTGACACTAATTTGAGTTTTAGCTCCTTGGGCATTTGGCCGACCTAAAATAGTTGCCTCAAGACTTGTCGGATGTTATTGAGCCGGGAAGCCTTTATCAATTGTGCACGGCCTCTAAGGATGTTGATCGCTTCGAACAAGAGTGGAATCACTTGGAGTTAGTTAAAAAAAATAGTGCGAAAGAAGCGCATTAAATGTCTTCCCAACATTGAAACTTTTCACTAGTTTTTTCCTGATGCGTGACTTAAGGTGGCTAGTTAGGGCATGACGCTGTTTATATTTTACTCGAGTTTGTTTATATTTCCAAGGAAAAATGCAGTCGTTGATTTCGTAACCATACAGGAAAATTCTACCAAGGAAAGGGTCCAATGGTCGATTTTATTCATCAAGTGTGGCCTTTACCCTCGATAATAAAGCATGTACTTAAGAATAAACCTCATTCTTCTTAGTTACCTCCTGAGCAAGCAACTTCACCTTCTCCATAAAGTGTCAGGATACCCAAAAGGTTGCACAATAAATTCTATACCTAGAAATTAAAATGAAGCTTCCTAAATCTCTTTTAGACACCAATTTCATGCAAAGGTAAGGGAATTCACCTGCTCATCAAGCGCCTCTTTCTTCCTTTTAAGACGATCAGGTAGGAAGGCATCCCCTCTTCTAATAGCTCCAAAGTCCAAGACGACAGACACCATACTTATATGGTTTTCCAACTATGCCAACTCCCTTGGAAAACTTCTTCAGAATGATTGAAGAAGTAAGACTAATCTTGGTTAGAGAGGGAAGACGAAACTATCTACCCATTCTTGGGCCAGGAAGAGCTAGCAACATATGAGGCAACCCTATTGGAACCAAAACATGCTCCTTAGCAAACCTCATCAGAGGACGCTTGTTAATCGGCCTCTCAAACCAAAGTTCTTGAACTTCGGGGCTGGAAGCCGGACTTCCATCGCCCTCCGACTACAACAGGTGTAGACCATCATTTATCATAGGCCAGTCATGCAAAACCTAGACTTTCACTTGTACTAAAGGAGGAGTAATCCGAACAGTCAGCCCAATCAATATGCCTAAAGTAAAAGATCCCCAAGTAGACGGGGTATTCGGAATACCCTCTAGAAAAGAAGTAGCTTGAAGATCCTTTTTCATCTAGCGCATTGCTTCCTCCCGTTTCATCACATCTGCATAACCAATAAGGGAATATTAAATGAATTATTCAAGAAATAGTTAAGGGAAGTAATATTTATGGGCCACTTACCAAAGATAGCCTTCTTCTCACCTTCGGTTATAGCATCCACCAGCCGATGGACCTAGATGAACATTTTCAACCATTTCCTTGATGATGTGTCGGGTGGAGCGATACCGCCGACATAACCAAGCTCCTTGTAGAAGGCCACCAATTGTCTCTTCAAGTATACAATTTCTTGTGACATATCCTTCTCCGTGTAAACATAAGATATAATCACAGTAAAGAAATCACTGTGACTCCAAAACTTGCTAAATAAACCCGTACACACATATTGATGCCCAGGTTCTATTTTACATATCTTTGTATTGGCTTATTCGTTAAAGGGAGTAACCAAAATGAACTGAACCTTGAAATGCTTCACACAATCAAAATAGGTATCAAAGAATTTGGAATCTTTCCTTAAAGAAATCATACCTAAATTATGTGCATGATTAGCCGTGTTTTTTTTAGTCTTGAAGTGATGGAAGTGTAGTGTAACATCCTTCTAAACCCCGCGACAATTAAACAATTAAAATCAGAGTAACAGGCACAAGGGCGTCACAATTCATAATAAAATAAAAATCATCAGTCGTACGCCATGCATTCACTGAAGAAACATCTTAACATAACCCATAAATAAACTATCTCATGTTTACACAGCGGAATAAGTCATCAAACTAGCATTACATCATTAATGCTTCAATATTCAAAATAAATTAAACAAAATAGAGTTAATGTCATAAATTAAAAAAAGCGTTCCCCCAGTGTTACACCTATCAGAGCATGACCCGACGCTAACCGACACATTGACTCATGAGCTAATCCTCACCGAGTCGAAGCAGCTATCCTCAATCTGAAAAATATAGTGTAAGGGTGAGTCTCATTCGCAATTAACAAATATTATTGCATTATAAATAACAGTACATCAACGGTTATATCATTCACCTAACTCATCTATATTCAGATCATCCATCAACATAAACACACATACCATCAAACAATACAAGAGTATACATATAGTCGTTTATCAAATCCATGCAAATGAATGCAACTGACTCTATGCATGTGGTACCATCATCATCAATGGGAATCACCCACCGACCGATCTATCATCATCCAGATATGGCCCTGCCAGCACAAATTCCACACAATGGGAATTCTGCCATTCACTGAATCCTCTCATCATCTAGGATTCAGCCCTCATCAATGCTTATGAATGCATGCAAACATATATATAACATACTTTCATCATCTCCATTCTATGAGTAGCATCATCTATACTCATTTCATCATCATCATCATCATTATTTAAGCATGTTCATATATACATTAACATCATTCATCACAAATCAATCATCATCACCATCATTACAGAACATACATGTATTACACTAATCATCATCATCAAAAGTAAGAATATACACGTATTCACATCTTCCAAAACAATTCAATCATCATTATACAATTCTCAACAATCATCACATAATCATGTTTTCAAACACGTCTTATATTGTCACATCTCATCACATATGTCAACAATATATCATCCATCAAACGAACAAAGTATTCAAATCATACTAATATCATCACATGGAATATCTCATGAGTTCCATTACACAATCAAACAAGATCATCATACGAATCATGTTTAAAACATAGCATGTATTGTCATATCTCATCATATATATATATATATATGTACAATACATCATACTCGAAACGGCACTAAAAACGGAGTTACGGATCATAAGTTACGCATCATTGAACTTTTGAAGAAAATTACAAAACAGAATTTTTACACACAGAAGCCATACGCGTATCACCAATCCCATACACGTATCACCCATAGCCCATACGCGTCCATACGCGTATCTCCAGAACCAGATTTTTCCTGGAAGCAACCTCAAACGCGTATCAGCCTTGCCATACGCGTATCACCAGATTCAATTTCCTCTTTAAAAATTTCCATACGCGTATGAGCATCCTCATACGCTCCTCATACGCAACCAGCCAGTACAGTGTGTTTTGGGACAGGGCAGCAGCGTATCATACGCGTATAGCCCTTGGGGAATGTCCCTCATACGCGTATGACCTCATCCCATATGCGTATGACACTGTTCCATACGCGAAAACCCAGAAAATGCCCAGAATTCAGCAGTTTTCGTAACAGTCCAATTCTCACTCGTTTCTACTCATACCAGTCTACGATTTTGAGTCTAAAACAGTCCATTTTCACGTTTTCATTCATAGGATTCATTCATACAGATTAATCTATCATCCTATATCAATTCACACATCAAAATCACAAAATCTAAATCAATTCTTAGAACCCAAAACCTAACTCTGACATACAAATCGAATTGACTCAACAATACAGCTATTCATACACTATTCATCTATAATCACAATAAGAGATGATAATTGGAAGAGTTCCTCCTTACCTTAGCCAAATTCTTGATCTTTGGTCTCTTCCTCTTTGTTCCTCTTTCACGTTCCTCAGCTCTTCTCTTCCACTTCTCATTTTTCACGTTCTGACTCTTTTTCCTTATTTCCTTTATTTTATGAAACCATAAAATAATTAGTAATGGGCTTACTCACTTAGCACCCCCATACTACTAATCTCACCATCCGGCCCAATGGCCCTTAATCCATAATTCTCCAATAATTCAACAAAATACCAAATAATTCTAAATAGTAATTTAATTTCTGATTAAATCAAAATTAGAAAATATAGGGTGTTACAACTTTCCCCCACTAAAAGAGTTTTCGTCCTCGAAAACATACTTCCAGTGAAAAGTTCCAGATATGAGTCCTTCGTCTATCTCTCTAGCTCCTAAGTAACATTCCCATCAGTCGGTCATTAAAATCCATCTGATGTTACCAACAGAAAACATGTTTCATACATTCAAGTCTCAACTCTTACGTCACATTTGACTATCCAAAGGTGTACCACTCGTTATATCTCCAAAAGATTGACAACAATGGAACACTGAGGTACAACCCATACAATAAGCCCACTAACTGAGTAATATAATTACACAACCATGATATGACTACACCTGATCAACACTGTAGTAAAGCATTCCATCTACCGAACGTACCAACCTTAGACACATTTTTCCATCTGAGCAATGAAATAATACTTACACTTTTCACCAACTGCTTCCTTCAAGAAACTCGATAATAACATTCATATACCATTGAATATCAACTATCTGACTCCTCTCAAGTCATAACAGTAATTATCCAACACGTTACATTCCGCTTTTGCTGCACTATTTTGATTACTCATTATAAGCATCATTACCAATTAGATTTCTCAGTTTTACCCAATTCTGACTCTCTTTACTCATTCGTTCAAGAATCCTTCTTTATCATACATGGTACCAATCTACCGCCTAGCAATACTTACCCGCAAGGCCACACTCAAAAACAAAGTCCTGATTTACTTCCTCTATTTAAACATTCTAATCATCAGAACAAGTACACACAAGTAATTATAATCACACTCGTCAGCCTCGATATACCATTTCTTACAAAATAGCTCAAACTGAGTCCTGCTCTTCTCTAAGAATTAAATCAACTTCGTCCTTGATAGAGTATAATTCCTTATTATATTTGGAATCTACAATAACATCTTACAACAGCACAAAATTATTATAGTATCATATAGTATCAACTCATCGTCTTAACTTCACCGAATGCATACTCGTCAACCACACTAACATGCTCATCATCTTGGCAATTATTCAAAAGAGTTCCAATCCTCCAGCACGACATCCTTACATCCACTAGATTATAAATCCAACATATAGATCAATACATACTCTCTACGTAGGCTTACGACATATTAATTCCTCACTGCCCACGAGAAGTACTCAATACACTACTCCACATCATACTTTCGCTGCGCGACTCTGATTACCCGTCTTAAGTCATTGTCCAATATGTTGCACTCTTTCATATTCACTTCTTCGTAAGTTCACACAACATGGTGAGTGATTATTCTCACGGTTTAATATCCATCACAACTTATACTATTAAGGTAACAAAACAAGTTCATCCCATTCATATGATTCCATCTACTACCAACAAGAGATTTAGGGTGATCAAGTCCTAAATTTGTCAATAGATAGTCGACAACCATATTTAAGCATAAACCGTCGTTACTATATAATAGTGTCCTTTCCGAGTTTGCAGTCAAACTCATTAACATCGTCATAGCCCGATAATTCACTTTGAGTCTTTACAACTCGCACACTTCCCTCTCATTGAATCTTGTCGGTGAGACACCAACGTCCAAGCATTTTACACAATACGCTTCATAGTCACTTAGTATCACACACTTGTTAAGTACTTCCAAACTTCATAATCACTAATACACTCGTACATTACTATTCATCTTGTTCCAAATCAAAATCCTCATCTTAGCAAAAGACTGCGACAACATTCATAACTCGTGGTTTTACTCTAAATCCCATGACATATTTCACGTCCAAATATCATTCTACTCGGACTTTTCAACAAGGTCTTCCTCTCATCGATAGCTGTCAGAAATCCTCTACAATTCTTCTTTTATACATGTCGTTGCTTTAGCATCACAAATATGACTTCAACCGTTCTAAAGTTTATTCCACCTTTTCTACTAATTCAATTCTCAATAAAATCCATCGTTACTCAAATCATATTTATTAGCGAACGTCTCATCAATCTATTCATCAATAACATGTTCTACTCAACTGAGTTTCGAACAATCGCAGTAGTAGGCATTCCTATTCAACCAGTTTCACGCTTCCTAAGCCGGCTTCAAAATATCTCTTCATAAAATCACTCTACTGTATTTATAACTATCCTATAAGGTAGAACATAATCTCTCCTCTTCTTAGGTTCAAACGGCACATTAATTCGACACTCGGAGCTCAAGATATGAATTTTCCAATTGTTATCTGAAAATGCAACACCGACGCCATGCAGCGACACTCTAAACGATATTTCCAAAACTACTCAATGGTACTCGTAATATATAAAATTGCTCCTCAACAAACCCTTTAAATATTCCTTCAATCTGTTCAACTCTGATACTGACATCTCATTCAGTACTAACCAATAAGTATAGTTCTAAGAGCAAGTGTAACCGCAACTTCACGTCTTTCCAACATCATCCTGTCACAATTAAATATGTTACATCTGCTGCAACCATTTTAATAACAAATTTCATCTCGTTAGCTTTCCTACGCTTCAAACATAACTCCAATCGGATGTCCAGAACGCTAGTTATGAATTTCCGAAGTTTCATAACGATTCAACAACTTTCCTGCGTTTTGCTTGCGGAAATTCCACTCCGAAACTCATCCTCTTCAGATCAATCACATTCTATACAGCCCTTTATCATATCTCTTCGCTTCCAACATTCTTATAACTTGAGAAACACATCCCATCGCCGAAGTTCGATTTCTGAAACATCATGACAGCAATCCTCTTTGCAGACTTGCAACTGCACCTCTTCCGAGACGCAAGGTTACTCAACTGACAACTTCAGAGTCCACCAGCAGAGCTGATACATTGCAACTTTCTAATTTTCCTCTCCTAAAAATAATCATCAATTGCACATAATCATCCTCCCTCAAGATGCTCAAACTTAATTACCAGCCAAGTCCTAATTCCAAGTCACCTTCAATTCCGGAAACATCAAACTCCAACAACGCTTGCACTGTTGCCAACAACAGCCTACTGAATCAATCATCTAACAACTGAAACATAACCGAGAAGCAAAACTTCTCCCCCACTTGTTTCAAACCAACTTCCGCAACAAACAACCAAGTACCGACAGTGATTCACTCACATGTCGCGTACCAAGGGATAATATGCCGACAGTATTCAACTGTTGTGCAACTCAACTGACTCAACAATTGGTCGAACAGACCGACCTGCTCTGATACCACTATTGTAACACCCTTCTAAACCCCGTGGCAATTAAACAATTAAAATCAGAGTAACAGGCACAAGGGCGTCACAATTCATAATAAAATAAAAATCATCAGTCGTACGCCATGCATTCACTGAAGAAACATCTTAACATAACCCATAAATAAACTATCTCATGTTTACACAGCGGAATAAGTCATCAAACTAGCATTACATCATTAATGCTTCAATCTTCAAAATAAATTAAACAAAATAGAGTTAATGTCATAAATTAAAAACAACGTTCCCCCAGTGTTACACCTATCAGAGCATGACTCGACAACGTTCCCCCAGTGTTACACCTATCAGAGCATGACCCGACGCTAACCGACACATTGACTCATGAGCTAATCCCCACCGAGTCGAAGCAGCTATCCTCAATCTGAAAAATATAGTGTAAGGGTGAGTCTCATTCGCAATTAACAAATATTATTGCATTATAAATAACAGTACATCAACGGTTATATCATTCACCCAAATCATCTATATTCAGATCATCCATCAACATAAACACACATACCATCAAACAATACAAGAGTATACATATGGTCTTTTATCAAATCCATGCAAATGAATGCAACTGACTCTATGCATGTGATACCATCATCATCAATGGGAATCACCCACCGACCGATCTATCATCATCCAGATACGGCCCTGCCAGCACAAATTCCACACAATGGGAATTCTGCCATTCACTGAATCCTCTCATCATCTAGGATTCAGCACTCATCAATGCTTATGAATGCATGCAAACATATATATAACATACTTTCATCATCTCCATTCTATGAGTAGCATCATCTATACTCATTTCATCATCATCATCATCATTATTTAAGCATGTTCATATATACATTAACATCATTCATCACAAATCAATCATCATCACCATCATTATAGAACATACATGTATTACACTAATCATCATCATCAAAAGTAAGAATATACACGTATTCACATCTTCCAAAACAATTCAATCATCATTATACAATTCTCAACAATCATCACATAATCATGTTTTCAAACACGTCTTATATTGTCACATCTCATCACATATGTCAACAATATATCATCCATCAAACGAACAAAGTATTCAAATCATACTAATATCATCGCATGGAATATCTCATGAGTTCCATTACACAATCAAACAAGATCATCATACGAATCATGTTTAAAACATAGCATGTATATGTGTACAATACATCATACTCTAAACGACACTAAAAACGGAGTTACGGATCAAAGGTTACGCATCATTGAACTTTCGAAGAAAATCACAAAACAAAATTTTTACACACAGAAGCCATACGCGTATAACCAATCCCATACGTGTATCACCCATAGCCCATACGCGTCCATACGCGTATCACCATAACCAGATTTTGCTTGGAAGCAACCTCATACGCGTATCAGCCTTGCCATACGCGTATCACCAGATTCAATTTCCTCTTTAAAAATTTCCATACGCGTATGAGCATCCTCATACGCTCCTCATACGCAACCAACCAGTACAGTGTGTTTTGGGACAGGGCAGCAGCGTATCATACGCGTATAGCCCTTGGGGAATGTCCTTCATACGCGTATGACCTCATCCCATACGCGTATGGCAATGTTCCATACGCGAAAACCCAGAAAATGCCCAGAATTCAGCAGGTTTCGTAACAGTCCAATTCTCACTCGTTTCTACTCATACCAGTCTACGATTTTGAGTCTAAAATAGTCCATTTTCACGTTTTCATTCATAGGATTCATTCATACAGATTAATCTATCATCCTATATCAATTCACACATCAAAATCACAAAATCTAAATCAATTCTTAGAACCCAAAACCTAACTCTGACATACAAATCGAATTGACTCAACAATACAGCTATTCATACACTATTCATCTATAATCACAATAAGAGATGATAATTGGAAGAGTTCCCCCTTACCTTAGCCAAATTCTTGATCTTTGGTCTCTTCCTCTTTGTTCCTCTTTCATGTTCCTCAGCTCTTCTCTTCCACTTCTCATTTTTCACGTTCTGACTCTTTTTCCTTATTTCCTTTATTTTATGAAACCATAAAATAATTAGTAATGGGCTTACTCACTTAGCCTCCCCATACTACTTATCTCACCATCCTGCCCAATGGCCCTTAATCCATAATTCTCCAATAATTCAACAAAATACCAAATAATTCTAAATATTAATTTAATTTCTGATTAAATCAAAATTAGAAAATATAGGGTGTTACATGTAGCATCACCATCAACTTACGCCCTTTATATTCACACTAATGTTGAAAATATTTACCAGACACCTAACTCACCTAATGCAATAACGATGGGGTGATCATTAAATGATTCATGACATTGATCTCAAAGTCGTTTAATGGAAATCAGAATCCTAAGAGATAAAATAAGAACTCGTGGAAGGGAATAATGCACCTGTCATATTCACTACATATCCTCTTGTCTCCATTTGATGGAAACACCCCCCAATCAGGTGAGTGCCCTGCCTCTGTCCAAGCATGGTCTAAACCGCCTACAGAAGCGAAAACGAAGGTAGTGTCCTATATTTCACAGTCAAACCAGTCGGGTGAGATATCTATTTTTTCCCTTCGGAGCCTAGGTGGGGTAATATTCATAGTAAGTCTTTTTGCAAAGCTGAGGCTAGGGATGACAATGGGTAGGGTCGAGTGCGAGTTTGACACTGCCCAAACCTGCACCCGAATCACCACCCGAACCCGAACTCGAACCCAAAGGCTATTTGGGTGAAAAAAATTACACTCACGCCCACACCCGTTGGGTTTGGGGTTTTTCATCCAAACCCGAACCTACAACAAAACATATAAAATATATTTTTCCTACAACTTTCTGCGATATATAAGTGGGTGTGGTTTCGGGTTTCAGACGCGGGTTTCAAACTTCCCAAACGCACACCCAAAATATCGGGTGGCACCCGAACCCAGTCAACTCGGATTTTCAACCTTTGACTCGGGTTCGGGTGGACCCCGCGGGTTAGGGTCTGTCTGCCATCCGTAGCTAAGGCTAGTACAAACAATGAGAGGTAAACTAATAAGTTCAAAGCACGAACACTCCTATTAAAGTGTATTTACAACAAAGAAGATCACTTGAAAGGGAAGCATAAATTTTAAGAGCTCAATACCCATAAAACCTTAAGAAATAAGCGAAAGCAAGAAGAAAAAATTGTTGGTTCCATCTTAAAGAAAATGAATCAATTACTCATGCATGCCACTTACCTGTAATTGAAGGTCTCGTATAAACTTCACCAAAAGCTAAAATAGAAAAGCTCGTGGGGAAGAATGAAAAGAAAAGTCATAAAGGAATTCTTTTACAAATTATAAATGGAAGAAAATTGAAAAATAACACTCGATGACCGTATTTTATGCCCCTCATCCATTAAAAATCATATGATCCACTACAAACCACCAAATATTGGGAATTAATCAAAAACTTTTCAAAGTACTCAAGCACTCTAATGAAGAAGAAACATCATCTTCATCATCATTATCACCTAGCGTTGGGACACACGTTATTTGTTTCTAGTGAAGTGTTATCTATTATGAGAAGGGTGTTAAATGTGTATGTTCCCGATGATGGTGACGTCCCATCAAAGACTCTCACTTTCCCAAATCCAGGGACGGGTTGAAGCACGTATGACAAACCCTTGTCCCACAAAACAGAGACAAAGGCTTAGGTGGCAACTATTCTGGATTGTCCACAAGACCCAAGACGAAAGGCTTAAAGATGTAGCGGAGACATTAGGGCACGCAAAACATGTAAACATTTTCTTCCCTATAAGCGGATAATTCCGTCCATTGGAGCTTTACTGATTATCCAAATAACCGCGACGACTGACTAAGATTCACACCCTACTCCATGCTTTGTGTTGTTAACCGTTTATCCTATATAGGAGGAAAGACACATTATTTCTTAGGTATTTCATTTTCACTCACACTTATGTTAGCACAAGATTTGCTTCTTCACTTTATCTCTAATTTTTTATGATAACAACACATATATTTTATATGTTAACAATTTTATTTCTAGTGTTTTCTCGAGTGTGCATACTAGAAGCTCTGATGATTTAGGACTGTTGTCTAAAGAATCATCAGATATGTTGTCGTCCGAAAGTCTACTCTACTTCACTTCTGAAGAAACATCAGTAGTTCTATGGAGTGCTGAATGTTAATCAGAAAAGGGATGGATCTCTTATGTTCTTCTCTATGAGTTCCTGCTTCAGAAGTCTCAAGTATCTCAAGATCAGAAAACAAAGTCCACATCAGATACAAGTTGTTTCTTTAAATATTAGATGTCAAGATATGTTCATTCAGAAGAGTAGTTGCTCGTCACTTTAATGACATAATCAAGATCAGCTGATAAAGATCAAAGATCAGAAATACAGATTAGTTGTTATGACTCTCTGTTCCGATATTAAGACTTGTTACTTAGATATGATGTTGCACTATTATCTGAAGACAATGTTCTATTATGAAAGACTATAACACTATCGTTAGTGATTTCTTTCTCACTCTCAAATCAGTTATGTTTTTCAGATATAGATTTTATATAGGAAGACCTCCGTCGCACTTCAGAAAGGTTGTTGCTATTATTTCTGAAAGACAAAGTTCTGTTCCTATTGGTTTTGATGTTCTCATGCGATCATAACAAAGAAGTTTCTGAACTACTCATTAGTTACATCATCCAAAAAACAGAGAAGGAGTGAAAAACACTTAGAAAGGGGGGATTGAATAAGGGTTGTTTCTAAAAAAAGGGCAGATAAAAAATAATCACACAGTTATTTTTATCCTAGTTCGTTGTTAATCAGACTACCTCCAGTCCACCCCTTACAGAGTGATTTACCTTAAATGAGGATTTAATCCACTAATCAACCTTGATTACAATGGTATTCCACTTAGACAACTTCTAAGTCTTCTAGAGTACACAGATCATGATCGCGACAAAGTGGGTATGTTTGTGATTATGACTGCAAGTGCACAGTCTATCGCGTAGTTTTAAAAGATATCGAACCCAAAGGACTAAGAATCGACCTTAATGTAGTTAATCGTTAGTACGAAAAATCTAAGGCTATCGTTTGATAGATTAAGATCAGACAGGGGAAAATAAAAGAATAGAATTAAATTAAATCAAAGGATAATTATATCGGTATGTAATAGTCGGACGTCGGGGATCTAGTAACAATCGATGTGGATCGTAATTCAGAATTACTTTTTTGTAGCAATCATTAGTTTAAAAACCATCCTCTCACACTCTCTTGTTTATTGATTATGATTTCACTATTAAACCTAAGTGAGCGCTCTCGCTGTATCAATTCAAGTTTAAAATGATTTTTGAAAACAAATGAGATCTAATTAACCTTAAAGCACTCTCGTTGTTTTTAAGGTTAATGCTTAATTCCTACGGTCCAGTTAAAACCTCAAACTCTCATTTTTATTGATCCTAACTTCTATCATTTTTAACTCTCGTTACAAAACGGTTTAAGTAAGCATTTAGAAGTTATAGCCAGATAAATAAGTTTTCGTTAATAAATTACATCGATAGCGTCACTAGATTCCCTCAGTTATATGACTTTACATACCGATAATATATATTTAGCTGGACATTCTTTTAATTGACGGATCAGAACAGATATAATAGATATAAATCATTCCAGACATAAATTGATAAATTAACATAAACAGTAATCAATAATTAATGCTAATAAATAAACCTGAATTAAATTTGCAGAATTGAAATTGTAATCTTGTAGCACCAATTCTTGAATACGGGACTTGAAATAAATGCTGAAATTAAATCTAATCTTAAAATTGAAAACTAAGTCTGAAGCTTAAAAAGAAACTGAATTGCAATAGTATTTCCGGTGTGGAAATCTATTGCAGAAAGTGCTTTGGAAGAAGTAGACTGAAATAGAAATTGAAGTTGCAAAAAATAAAATGATGGCACTAGGTTAAAATTTCGTTACCCTTTCAATTGGTTGGCTAGGTATTTAGAGTGTTGCTTCAGATTCTTGGATTTGAATTTGTTTCGTCTCAGTAGCAAGCTTTACGGAGGAGAAATTGGCTGAGAGAAAACTGGGCTTGACGAACTTCTCTTCTGGGCGTGAGTGTGTGACTCACGTCACACACTAAATAAATAGGGGGGTGCCGACCGGCAAGGAGGGGGCGTGACGGACGGCATGGCCTTCCTTGCGCCACTCGTCATGTGCTCTCTTTTTGTCTTGGGCTTTTGGCTTTGCAGCATGGATGGTGGGTCTCTTTCTTCTTATTTGCACCCCCATCAATTCAAGCGTCCTTTTAGCATTTTTCTCTTCATTTTGGCTCCTTTATTTGATTATTTCCTTTGCGTGCCCTGATTTAATAAATACCTGAAACATATACAAAATACCGGCATAATACGAAATAGAGTAATAAAATCAAAATAAAATAAAACAATAATACATGTAAATTAAGATAAATATACGATACGTTTTCGTGTTATCATATCACAACTTGATCACTCTAGGAATTCCCTTTTAAAAAAAATAGTAAAGAATATTACAAGAGTTTAATGTGCTTCTAAATAAGCTATAATCACCAAGTGATTTTTCTCTCAAGATTAATTTCTAACACTCACTAATATATTACAAGATTTGTGAGTTTGAAGATGAAGTTTCTTTTCTTTTTGTGTGTGTCATACCCCAAAATTTGCCCACCATATTTTTATACTCAAGCTCATGCGAATGTTAGAAGCTCAAGACTTGACTGACTATGCACTCTCCTAAAACAACAACCTTCAAACTAGGGTTTTGTATTTCTCAAAATAAAATCAACTTCTGATACCTCAAGTGGACTCTGTGGTCTCTCATATGCCTCAAAGGATCCTTACCTCAAGTGTCAAACTCTGATTCTTAAAATTGCTCACTCAATGGCCCAAACGATCAATAATCGAATAGTTGACCTAAAAGTCAAACTATGGTCAAACCACAGTCAAAACTTCTGATTTTTGGTCAACATCCTCATTATGAAGTATCATCCCTCATTTGATCAAAGTTTGATCATGATTCATCAAGGAAAGTTCAGAAATCAACAAAACTCAAAGTTTCTAAATTAGGGTTTTCTAACTAAAAGTCAACTAAACTTTGACCAGCCATAACTTTCACATGGAAGATCAAAAATTGCCCATCCAAAGCTCATTTTGAAGGAAATTGAGTTCTCTACAACTTTGTATCTCACATGCCAGGTCCAAAATTTCTTCATTTGGAAGATATAAGCCAATACATTACAGGTCCCTCTAAAGGATCGCGAAAAAGCCACTTTTTCTCAAAGCTCATAACTTGGACATGGTAAACTCAATTGAGATGAAACCAAAAGGAGGTTTTAGAGGACATCTTGAGCTTTCCAAAAAATCATAGAACACCCTTACACGATCAAAATTGAGAGAGTTATGCATTGACGAAGTTGGACAATTTTGGAGAAATGCACAAAAGTCAACTTGAACAAAATTGCTTATTTTGACTAATGGGTCTAAGTTTTAGTTTCTAAATATAATCACAAGCTTGCCCAAGACCCATAAAGCCTTTCTTTTAGATTCCATTATTTTTATTTATTTTATTTTGAAATTTATTCAATTAAATTCAAGATTTAGTTAAATAAATAATAGGAAATATAATAGATATGCATGGTTTTATTTTTTCAACCAATCTTCAGTATATATTCATAAATAAATCCATGGAATTCGTTTGCCCTTGATTTAGAAAGATTGAATGTAAAAATAGAAACATTTTGTTCAATTTTTGAATCAAATCTCCACCTCTCTCCAATCATGATTTCTTTGCTAAATTATTAACCTAATACAATCCTTATATATAGAGGAACTGATTCAGGGCAAAGCAACGAAAGAAAATAGGAGAGAAATAAGGGTTTGCAACAAAGAAACTTCCTTCAAAGCTAGGGCACGTACAAAGATACTGGGCATCAAGTTTCGATCCCTTTCAGTCGTCCCATCTTCATCCTGGAGGCTCCAGGAATCCATTCATATCGTTCTTGAAGCCTCCCGCCTACTCCAATTCCTTCATTCACCATCACCGGTTTGTTTTATTTTTTGAAACTTCAAATTCTTAATTCATGCCATTTAAATGACTTTTAGGCATATATTCATACTCATGGTAACGTTTAAGGTCGTTTAGAGCCATTGGTTTCAAGGTTTCACGAACGTATAGGGTTATGCCATTGTTAGGTCTCAAAGCTTTAAAAGATTCGAAACCCTAGTTGCAGGCCGTATGAGAAGGAAATAATCATGTCATCAGATTCGCAAGGCCCAATATAGGTTATCTGGGTCGTTTTTCTTTGCTTCCTGATCGATTCATGCAGGTTTGAAATTTGGGGCAATCGGAGAAGATCACCAGAAGTACTGTTCCGGTGAGTGTAATCTGTTTTGACCCTATGACTTGCAGGCGTGGCAGAATCACGAGACTCCATTGGCTGGTCAAATTTCTTGGTTCTCTCTCTGATTTTGATTGGCCACGTCTTTACTACTGGGCCCGGTTTGACTTTGTTCTTTGAATTTCGTATTGAAGAATATACTAATATAAATATTTTGGTAGTGGTTCATAATCAGCTTTGCAGCGCAGCTCGGTTGGCCATTGAACGAGGTCCATTACGCGGGTTCGAGCCCTATCCTATACAAGTTTTTTCCAGAATTTATTGCTATTGATCCGGTGCAGATTCTCCAGTGATGTCCACGGTGCGCCCATGTGCATGCGCCATTGATCATCAAGGGTTCCAGATCTAAGGGTCCGATAGCAGCGTCCATGGTGCATCCTCAAGAGACAACCACACAAGATCCCAGCTAAGTATTTTTAATTTTTATTTTAATTACATAAATTCTATTCTTTATTTCTTTTTCTTTTCCTTTTTCTATTATAATTTATTTTTGTACTTTATATATGTTTTTGGTAAATTAGTTTTTTTTATAAAATTTTTTATAATTGTTTATTATCGAAAACCTGATTCTTCACGAATAATTATTTTTTCTATATATATTATTAAAATTCAAATACACTTTTAATTATTTGATAATTAGGATTAATCTTATGTTTATTTTAATTATTTGTTATATTTGATCAAACTTTCGATTTCATTAACCTCTTAGGGTTTGTTCAATCCCATTTATTTATTCTATTAGGGTTTATACCCATAACTAGCGAATCTTAAATGCACTAACGCTTCTCTTCTTCATATCAATTCTTTTTAGGGTTAATCAGAAATCTTCCGACTACGCGCCTCCAGATCAAAAAAAAAAAAACTAAGTTTTCTAATTTCTCTTGTTTAAATATCATTTTATTTTTATTTTATTTTATTTTGCCTTTTAATAGGGTTCGCCTCGAATAGTCAATACACTCACCCTTATTTATTTTTCGCTTAATTTGTAGAGTTGATCAAGGGTCCGAGGAAGATCAAGGCTCAACATAATTATTCATCCCTCTTATTCCTTATTCTTTCTGTCTTTTAATTTCCCCCATCTCCGCAGGTGTTTATTGTAATAGCGTAGGACATTTATCTTTCCGCCTTTAATTTTCTGCTCATTTTAAACTGCGTGGTTAGTAATCTTAGGGAGTGCAAGCCTTTAACAGAAGTAGATAACTAAATACAAGATTAAATATTCGAACTGAACCACGTGATTGTTGCACCCACACACCTTTAGGGTAATCCCTCTTATTGCCTTATTGTTGCCTTTGTTGCCCGTTGCCTTATGAATTATGCCTTAAAATAGTCAAGTCCCTCGATTCCGAGGATACCTAAAGCAAATGTTGCCCTTAGTTCATTCATCATAAATTTTGTCCCTCGATGATTGCCTCGGTAAATGATGATTTGTCCCCATTGCTAAGGTATCCTCGCATGATGCCTTAAATGACTATTATATCCTTCCCTTAGACTACCTGCCCTCTTTATGGCATGGGACAGTATTATGGCGAACGATACTCTCGATGACCCTTAAACATCCAATTGAAAGACTTCCTGCCCTCTTATGGCATGGATAGATCCTTTCGCCTGAAAAGCTAAAAGAACGAATTTTCAAACTTTGGGTAGTTGCTACTAATTGCTTGCTCTAAACTCCAAATCTTTTTCCCACTCTTTTCAAAATCAAAAAGACTACGCTTATTTACAAGCTAAAGTTCTTATTTCTATTTACACCCTATTTTTCAAACATTTCAAACAAAGTGAGCGAAGCAATTAAGAGCCCATGGACAACCATGGATACAAAGGGTGCCTTACACCTTCCCTTTGTATAACATACCCCCCGAACTCAAAATCTTTTCAAAAGGTCTTTCCTGTTCTTTTAGCCTTTCCAAATTGGATAAAATAAAAGTCGGTGGCGACTCTTGCTATCCGCAACATTTCGATAAAAAGTCAGTTCACCGTATTACAGAACTGGCGACTCTGCTGGGGACACTTTCGATTAAAACAGGGGTTACCTTAGAGTTTAGGATTCACTTTAATTGTTTGATTTGTCTGCTTTATATTTCAAAGGCTGTTTTGGGTATTTACTTGTGTGAAAGATCCTAACCCGGATCTGAGAACCTTAGGTAAATGGCATGAGACCAAGGAGACTGCACAGCGTATACTGATGTGGTTGATCTGGTGGCCATCGTTAGTGTGACACATTTGTTTGTCCTAGTGTTCCTTGGGATCCGACTCGAGGAAACACTTGGCTGCTGCGTGGTGTCATAAGCACTAATTTGCCCCTAGAACCCTAGTTGAACTTGACTTTGGCCTATTAGAAAGTAGCGAGATGGCTGGCTTTGGTTCCGACTGAAGTTGGTTGATACTCGAAGCTACACTCATATGGACTGGACTTTCAGGACCTTCTCGGTTGGTGATTCGATTGCCGAACTGAGATAAGCGCCTTCGAGAAAGGCCAATGATATGAGCTCCCTAGAACCCGATCTTTACATAGGACAGGTTGAACCAACTTAACTTCAGTGGGGAGGGTACTTACCTACAAACTTCATGCGAGCCTTTAAACCTAAGGACACTTGTGTGACTTGTCTGTGCTTGCTACTAACCCTTTGGTTTTCTTGCAGGTTTTTCTTGTGGGACTCACTAGTCCTTACTATCTCAAGCTTTGCCTGATGCATTGCATTCGCATAACATCATGACATCATAAGCATAACATGATTTAACTAACCCTTTCAAGGATCTTAGGGATTTAGGGCGCACAATTTCAGGTACTCTTATCAAGGACCGAATTCCTAATCAAGGGGCAAGAGGATTTATTTTCCTCTAGCCATGTACCTTCAAATTCAGAAGTTCCCGAATCAGAGGCTATGACCCACTGGATATGGTGAGCTTGATTCCCATAGAAGAACATCCATAAATCAGAGTTCTTAAAACGAAGAAGCGACCAAATCGTTTTTGACTTTGCTAACTAAATTTCTAGAGATCCTTGAAAATATTGCATCTGCATTCATAACATTGCATCACAGGTTTCCACCACAGGTTTCTCACCTCCTCGCTGTTTATTTCAACATCATGAATCTCGAGCAATCAGTCAAAGACCTTCAAGCTCAGAATGCCCAGTTTCAAGATCTGATCCTGAACTTATCCAAGGGGCAAGACGAGCTGAAAACCCTTCTGACTAAGAAGGAGAAAAAGACCAAGAAGCCCAAAGGAGTGATCAACCTGGGAAGAAGATTCAAGGGTCGTCCCAAGAAGGCTGCAGAAACTGGAATTCCTAAAGATAACTAATATTACTTGTTCAATTTCTTTACCATCAAAGATAACTAATATTACTTGTTCAATTTCTTTGGGATAAATTTGCATATGGTAGGGTGACAAATTTAATCTATTATTTTTGGTTGCCAATCTACACTTCTCATTTTCACTTAATGTATTTTTCTTGACAAGTTAAATTTAAATGTCATATATCTATGATCTTCATGGTTACTGTTACCAATGAAGATAATTGAATCTCACTTCCACTTCATGTGATGTGTATCTATGCTCCACATGATCAAATCAAACACTTTTCATTCATAAAGAAAGAATCATGAAAAGAGACATTAGCAACAGAAAAATCAACATTTCTGGTTTTTTCATTAAACATATAATTATATCAACTCTATCACATGTGTCTATCAACCTAAGTGGATTGTTTCAGACACAAGCTAAGGTTGTAGTTACAAAGCAAAATGTCTATAAACTTCAATTTACAACAAATTGGCATATTCATAATCATATTCATGATCATTTCTTGCCTTTATTTCTAAAGTAATAGGCTTTTTAAATTCAGCAACGTGAACCCTTTTTGCAGTTTAATGTTCCAGCTGCTGCAGTGATGGAAGCAACTACAGATGATGGTTTTGCTGCTAAACTTGATGCTCTTGCATAGCTTGATGATGAACCTGCTCCTGATGCCCTAAAGAATGCACCATTTAACATCAAATTTGAGTGTGAATCTTGCTTTCGAGACACCTTGTGAGTATCCATCATCATTAACCGGTAGTAATTCTGTTTCAAATGATATATTAGTCGATTAATTAATTGAATTAATCACTATAATATGCTGATTGAATCAAGTTTTGTTCTGTAGTTACTGTGAGTGAAGTAGATGCATTGTATGAACTCTATTTGAAGTTAAGCAACTCAATTATTCAAGATGGTCTTATTCACAAGGTGAGTTTAGTGTTTTAGTTTAAGATTAAATATCCTTAATTAATTAAGCTGCTTAATAATGACTTCTGGTGCATTTTTACTTTCAGGAAGAATTTCAGCTAGCACTGTTTGCTGACAGGGTAATTAGTATATATAACTGATTCATATGCTTTATATGGTATAAACTTGTTTGGTTTCTTGTGCTTTTTCACAATTGATAATTTCTCTTAACATTTGCTTTAGGCTACACATTTGCTGGGCCGGTGCTGGAGCGTTGAAGGATAGGGAATTAAATGGGGAATTTGTATCAAGAACTTATGATTTAATATGGAGAATGAACGTCAGAAACTATGGTGATTACGATGTTAGTGAGCTCATCGACAACAACAATTCTCAACAAACAGAACAGGTGCAGCTGACTCATACTCATTGTATCTAATTTTAGCTCAAGAGAGAACTACTACTTCTCTTTGTTGGTATTGGAATATACAGGTTGCTGAGTCCATTGGTTCCACAGGGCTTATGGTTCCAAGTATCTCAGACATAGAGACGGGGTTAAAGCTTTCTCTTGCAGGTACTTATTCAAAGCTTGTTTAGACCTCTTTTGTGGACACTGAATTATGAAATGGAATTTGGATAGATGTTTCATTTTTTTACATCTTCCTCTCAGATTCCCATCAGTTTGCAAGCTAATTTGCTAATTGGTAAAAGGATGATAATGGTTTGAATAAGTACTTGTTCATTATCAAGATGCTTCCTATTTAATTGATGAGACTGCCAAAATTGTTTCAAACAATTATCTTCCTCACATGACTGGTTTTAATGAACCATCTTAAGCTCTAGCAGTCTCATTTTTACATCTCATTGTTATTATTTTATTTGTCCAGACAATTTTGGCATTTGAATATCTCATCTCCTCATGATCTTGTTCTTAAGTATAAAACATGCAAATTAAATAGGTACCAGTTTGTAGTTTTTTGTTTATAAGCTCTAGCAGAGGCTCAGTGTGCTACTCTTTGCAAAGCAGAAAAGGCAAGTTGACACGATAGTACAACTTGAGTCATGAATTGGCTTGCCCAGGGTTGAAAATTCTTGCTGCTGACTTGTATTTTCTTCCTTGTGTCAAAGCTACAGGGCTGATATTAAGTAAGTGAATGATGGTCAGCATGAATGAGATGGCTGAGATCGTTCTTGGTTTTGACGATAAGAAAACTCCTATACATCACATTCCTGGCCCAGAGGGCGTTCGTGGTCGTAACTCAGACAATACACTTATCAAAGAGAAACTTGGCTGGGCTCCAACAATGAAGTGGAAGGTATAAAAATAATTCCTTTCTTCTTTCTTGTGTCTTACTTTCTTTTTTATCAAAATGATTCCTTTCTTCCAGTGCAGTTAGGCTCACTTAGGGCAGCACTTATACTTTAATGAGTAATATTTTAAAATTGTTATACTTATTGGTTCATTGATTTTCTTTGCCCTTTGTGTTGAGAAAGATTTGAGTCAATGGAAATTGGGTTGGAGTTTCAGACTTCTAACCGCAGTTTACGAACTCAGATTTCTTACTAGAAACACGCACTCATGCACACATTCACGAGAATGTTATTAACTGCAGGGAGTTTTGACATCTGGATTAGTGTTTATTGTGACAGCATGGTGTGTAAGGAAGAAAGGTCCTGTGTATGCATCTGCATTCAACCCTGTTAACCTTTTGATTATGGCTATTGCTGCTTCCTTGTTGTTAGATGAGACTCTCTATGTTGGAAGGTATGCATATAAAAATACTGTGAAACTCTCTATGATTATGATTTGTACTAACTCTTGGTTTTGTGAAACATGTTAGTGTAATTGGAGGTGTGCTAATTGTGGGTGCCTTGTACATGGTGTTATGGGCTAAGAGCAAAGAAACTAACTTCATTGCTCAAGAATTTGAAAGGTCAACTGAGGTTGTTGTTATGTCCAAGACATTAGATCATGACTTGGTCACTGAAGCAACAATAGCCGCACCAAACAGTAGGAGCAATTCTATTATTACATAGATTTAGGATTAATTTAAATTTTTGTTTCATGAATTAAAATTTGGGAATAAGTTACCAAAGGATTGAACACGAAAGTTTGAATCCATAAAATGTTGATGGAGGAGGAATCAAAGAACATCATTAAAGCAAAAATGAGATTGAGTCATACCATGAAATAAACGGTGAAGAAAAAAAATTAGCACACCTCGTGTTATACTTTAATGAGTAATGTTCTTTTAAAATTGTTATACTTAATGGTTCATTGATTTTCTTAGGTCACACCTATAATTTATTGTTAATTATATATATATATATATATATATATATATATATATATATATATATATATATATATATATATATATATATATATATATATATATATATATATATATATATATATATATATATATAAAATGACATATTTATGTAATGATATAGAAATAAACCGTGGCAAGATAAATGGTTTAGAAAGCATAACATATAACAACGGTTTTAAATAGGTGGTCATAACTAAACCGTGGCTATATCTTGAACTAATACTATGTCGTAAATGTTAAAATGAAACCGTGGCTTTACCATATAGCCACAGTTTTGCAGTCATGGCAAATACAAACCGCGACCTTAATCAAGCTACCTAAACCGTGACCTAAAAAAGCCACGGTTGTAAAAAAGGCGTGGTCTATACCGAAAAAACCATGGACTTTACTTTAGGCCACGGCCGCATACTCCACAGTTGAATTTCCGTGGCCAAACCGTGACCTCAGCGTTACGCCACGGTTATTTTGCATATAGCCTCGGTTTTCTGGGCGTGGCCGGAGACCTTTTTTTCTATAGTGTCTTTATTCTTTATTGTGATGATTAAATTACTATTAAAATATTAAAAGTTTTACTTGCTTTTAAAAGTAATTCTAGAACAATTTATTTAATAAAATAAATTGTAAGTAAGTATTATTTTATAAAATGTGAAATACAACGTTATAATAGTTAATTTTTTAAAAGAAATTTAAATAACATAATTTTATTTTAAAATAATTTTAATACTAGGAAGAAGAGTAAATAAGTTAAGCTTTTTATTATTTTAAAATTAGTATTATTTTTCTATTTTTATTTTGGAATTTTTATTTTAGTCATGAAATTTTTTATAGTTTAGATAATTTTGATTTTAAATAAATATATTTAATACATTTAAATATATTTATAATCATATTCTAACTAAATTTTAAGTATGTATGTAAACAATATTTTAACAATATTTTTAACTAAATTAGTCAAACCAATTGTAATTTTATAATTTTAGCAAAGACCCTATGCTATTTTTATCGTAAGTGTCAATTGGTGGATATTTTTCTTCGGGGTGTTTTGTTTTCCCGCTTGAGAATGTAACACCCGAAAATTTATTTAATTATTTGAATAAATTATTCAAGGATTTAATATGGAAATTCGATCGAAGTTAGATTTATTAGTGATGTTATAAGACGAGGAATTTGATTATTTAGTCGGTTAATCAAAGAATTATTAAAGTTGGATTTTTGGTTGAAGAAAATAATATTAGTAATAATATTATTTAATTTGGATTAGTTGTGGTGTGATGTGTATAGCAATGTGGAGGTGTACGATTAGTAGGCCCATTAACAAATAATAGTAATTATATTATTATTATTTGATTTATTGGATTAAAAAGGAGAATATATGGAATTAGGTGATAGAAATGAATATTGCGAATCATCTTTTGAATCTTTTATTCAATGGAAGAAGATGATGAATATATGGATACGATTGCAGAGCTTGTTATATCTCTGATACACAATGTAACAATAACAATATATAACTAGGCTTAAGGCATGGGCTAGCACAAGAGACTAATGGGCTTAACTACTATCAGCATACATTTCAGAAGCCCATATCTAAACTATACTCCAATACCCCCCTCAAACTGAAAGGTGGTGATCAACATGAGCCACTTTAAGTTTGATGCACAGTTAGTTTGACCTAGCTCATCTTTACAAAACTGGTTGGTAAGATGAGGAGTGTCCCTCTATATCTCCAACCAATGTGGGACTTTAGGATCTTCCTAATACACCCCCTCATGCCCAACACTTTTTTTTTGGACTTGGTGCGTGGATATTAACGGTGGGCGGCCCATGGTCTGGTGAATAGGCTCTGATACCATATTCGAGATGAATATTGTGACTCATCTTTTGAATCTTTTATCCAATGGAAGAAGATGATGAATATATGAATACAATTGCAGAGTTTATTATATCTCTAATACACAATGTAACAATAATAATATATAACTAGGCTTAAGGCATGGGCTAGCACAGGAGACTAATGGGCCTAACTACTATCAGCATACATTTCAGAAGCCCATATCTAAACTATACTCCAATATTAGGTTTATGTGGAAAATAAGCCTTTCTCTTTTGGGAGAATAGATCGTGAAACGAAGTTGCCGACAAAGAGGAACGATGTTTTGGCAAAAAAGGAGGAATTGATCGTTGATCGTTTGGAAAAGGCTTACATTCGATCGGATATTAGAGGCAATCTTCATATACAAGGTAAGAGTGGGGTTTGAATTATATAACCAGGAATATGATGATTAGTATGTAGGATTGGGATTGTATAAGTTAATACCATGAATTGTGTGTTGTTACTGTATTGTTTGAATTTATGAAGAATTGACTGTTTTATGAATTTTGTTGTTGCTGTGTTGTTATCTTTGATGCGGATAATGATTAATTAAATTGGTTGTGGAATATTAATATACGTTGATTGGTATAATTTTATATTGCTGTAATTATGTGGGTGACAGTTGGATTTGAGAATGAGAACTGGAAAAGGAATTGGAAACCAGAAAAGAAATCGCAGAAGCACGAACGAGAAGGAAGGCTGTGACGACCGGAAGGTAGCCTATAACGATCGGCAGAGAGGGAGGAGGACAGGGTGCCGATCAGCATCTTGGTTATAGGGGCAGTGTGACGATCGTCACCCCATGTGCAGCATGTTGTGTTGTTTTGTTGTCATGTTGCGTGATGTGTCTGTTTCTGTTTGGCTAGGCTATATGATTCATTTAATTATAGTTATTTCAATAAAGTAGTATATGCATACATAATGTATTTAACTAGCGGAAAAATTGACAGCAGGTAGTAGAGAATATTTTAGCAGGTTTTGATAGCAGGGTTGATATTTTAATAACAGTAAGATTGTGGAATGCAGAAAAATTAATTGAATAATATAATAAAATCTGTAGAAATTAGGTGATAATTGGCAGTGAAAATAGTGGATAAAAATAAAGCCGAATAAGTCAAAATAGTAATTTAAGTGGTAAACTTAGTTGTCCGGATTTAGTTGAAAATTGTCGGAGTCGGTCGTGTATATTGGTATATATTTTTGATTGATTTGTTTTGTAATAATAATTATGTTATTGCGAAGTATTTGTGAAGTTGTGATTATTTTGTTTCTATTTTCTATTGTTTTATGCGAAGTTGCAGGATGTTTCAGTGAAGATGTATACCTCTATTTATTGGTATGTCGACGATATAGGCTTATGCCTTTGTGACGATGATGTTGTTGTTGTATGTGGTTGTTGCATTCATATACATATGCATTTTTGGCGATGACCTGAATTGGCAAATTAGTGACGAAGGCCTATGCCTTGATGCCTCAGTTTAACTGGCAATTGGCGACGGGGGCTGAAGCCCTGGGTACCACATACATGTGCATAGTTGTGTCGCATTTTGAGTCGTTGTGATGTTAATGTTGTTATGAGTTGCTGTTGATATAAGTTGTGTTGGTTTGAGTTGTAAAATAGTTATTGTAACTATTGTGATAATTGTTGTTGCCGATGGTTGTTATTATTGTTATTACAAATTGTTGCTAAAGTTGTTGTTATAACTGTTGTTGCTAATTGTTATTATAAATGTTATTTGGAAGTTGTGATAATTGTATGATCTGATCTAATATATTAATTACCATACTGTTGTTTATATTTTTCGATATCTCACCCCTTATAAATGATGTTTCCCTATCATGGGAAATAGACAGGTACTCAAAATAGAGGTGGAAGTTTGAAGTGATTTTACGAAGTCTTTAGTTGCTGTTATTCGACTTGGTGTCTTGCTCTGATACGTAGCACTCGGGGGATAAAATGATTGTTTTAATTGTTATTTCTTTTGCTGAATTTTATATTGTTTGAGTTTAAATTGTAACTTAAAGTTGTCGTGCAAAGATGCTACGACTTGATTTGAATATTTATGAATTTTAATGATTCCACTACGAGTTAATTATTGAATTTGAACAAAGTGATTTTTAGTAATGATTTGATTATCGTTTTAAATTTCTGTGCTATGTATCTATATGAAGGCAAGTAAGCCGTAAATGTTTTTGAAATGACGAATATGTAATACCTCAAATGAACTTATTTGGAATTTATACTCTGATTTTTATTATAATTACCGGGTAGATATGGAGTGTTACAGAGAATTTGGGTTCTCTTTTATCAATGAAATCTTTGCTTAAAAAAAATAATATCTTTATAACAGTTTGATTATAAAATAAAAGTATTTTGGATAAGAATATTATTTTTATGGAGTTTTTAAATAATAAACATAGTAGTAAATAATTCAATAGGGTAATCACTATATGGAATTTTTAAATCTTGAACGTTAATTAAATCTGACGTTTGATATGGATAGTTCTCGTTTCTCACAATATATATCAACTCTCATCGGATACGCTTCACTTATTTATATTTATATATATATATATATATATATATATATATATGTGTGTGTATATATATATATATATATATATATATATACACACATATATATATATATATATATATATATATATATATATATATATATATATATATATATGGCAATTCTAGACTTATTTAACCCGAATATATATTAAAAAATGATATCATGACACTAAATTCATACACATACACCAAATACACAGTTCACAAATACGTGAACATTGTTTATTTATATATTATTTTTACTTTTTTATCTATTTTTTTTAAATTACTTTGGTTAATGAAACATCAAAATTTGGTTAATACATTTGGAATTCGGTTATCGTGTTTTGAAATCAAATATTAAATCTTACATAGTAAACTAACTTAAGTTAATATTATATATAAAGTTGGATAATACAATTCATAACTTGGTTAATGAGTTCTTAAACATAAAAAAATATTAAATAATAAAATAAAGTTTATTAATACAGTTATGAGTTATGATTTAGTGTTTGGACATGGTTAATAGTATGTATTTTTTTGGTTAATGAAATAGTGAAAGTGATTAATGTATTATGAGAAAAATAAGTGGTTAATAACGTTAGTTAATATAATTGTAAAATTGATTAATAACTCATCCTTAGATGTGGGTTATGAAATAAATTTTAAAAAAATTATTGAAAAAAATAAAAATAACATTATTTTAATGAAAAACACTGTTTACCGGTGAACATATAAATAGGATTCAAGTGAACTGTGTATAAGATATATTTGTAGGAATAATGGAAGACAATGGGAATTCCTTAAAAAGGACGTTGAGGAAAAGTTATGGGAGGCTATTGTAGCGTTGGGGGTTGTTGATGAGAAAGGCCGGAGTAATTTAGTGAATAGAATCGAAAAGTTGGAGAAGAGTAAGGAGGTGTCAAAGGAAGGAAGGAAGGAGAATAACAATGTGGAACCATGATTATCGGTTCCTTGAATATTAGAGGGGGAGCAAATGCGCTCAAAAGAAGGAGGATTAGCACTTTAATTAATAAAGGTAATGCGGACATCTTTTTTATGCAAGAAACAAAGATCACCAACATGAATGAGGAGTATGCTTATAGCTTTTGGAGAAATCCGGAGATCGGTTTCTCTTTTTCCAATGCGGTGGGAAGATCGGGCGGTTTGATCACAATGTGGAAGAAGAGTATGATGGAGGTCATTCTTAGCTTTAAAGGGGAAGGGTATTTGGGGATTAAAGTGAGTTGGAAAGAAGACTTCTATAATATTGTGAACGTTTATTCTTCTTATGACTTTAAAAAGAAGAAGGTTCTTTGGGACAAATTATTAGATTTGAAGAAGGTTTATAATGACGGGGAATGGATCATTGGTGGAGATTTCAATGCGGTCAAGATTGGTAGGGAAAGAAGAGGGAGAGTGGGGGGGTGAGTAAGAAGGAGGCGGATTGTTTTGCGGATGTTATTCTTAAGAGAGATTTGGTTGACATTCCATGCAAAGGGAAGAAGTATACGTGGTTTGGTGGAGATGGAAAGGCGATGAGTAGGATCGACCGTTTCTTACTATCTAATGTTGTTGTGAATCGTTGGGATGTTATCGGTCAAATGGTCGGAGATAGGGATATTTCGGACCATTGTCCTATTTAGGTGAAGACGGAAAATTATAATTGGGGGCCTAAACCATTCAAATTCAACAACGAATGGTTTTCTTTCGATTCTTTCATGTCTTTTGTTGAGAAGGAGTGGAAGTCTTTGAAGGTGGAAGGAAGAGGAGACTTTGTGTTGAAAGAAAAACTAAGACTTCTAAAAGATAAACTCAAAAAGTGGAATAAGGAGGTTTTTGGCAAGATCGACTTGGATATAGAGGAAGGAGTGAAAGGGATTAATCTTGCCGATGAGAGGTTAGTGTCCTTGTCTAACTCTTTGTCTTTAAATTCCTTAGAGGAGAATGTGGAGATTAGAAAAGTGGCGACTAGCACTTTTTGGAGGAATTTGAGAATTAAAGAAAATATGCTCCTTCAAAAGTCTAGTTTGAAGTGGCTTCAAGAGGGAGATTCTAATAGCGGTTTTTTCCATAACGTGATGAAATCTAGAAGAAGACATAATCATATTGGTCCTATTCTTTCTTCGGGAGGTTTAGTGGAGTCGGTGGAGGACGTTAGGGAGGAGGTTTTCAAGCATTTTGAGAACAAGTTCATCGAAACGGAGGAGATTAGACCGGTGCTAGAGGGTGTTTTATTTAATTCTATTAGTAGGGAGGAGGCTTTGGATATTGAGAGACCGTTTCTTGAAAGTGAGATTAAGGAGGCGGTTTGGGAGTGTGGTGATGCGAAGAGCCCGGGTCCGGACGGGTATTCCTTCCTTTTCATTAAAAAGTGTTGGAGTTTTATTAAAGAAGACTTTATTAATTTCTTTCGCTACTTTTTCCAAGATAGACTCATTTCCAAGGCGATCACTTCTTCTTTTTTAGCTCTTATCCCGAAGGCGAATAATCCCATTGGTTTAGATGATTATAGGCCCATTTGTCTAGTGGGTTGTTTGTACAAAGTGGTGGCGAAACTTTTGGCGGGGAGATTAAAGGGGGTGCTTCATTCTATAGTTTCTCCGTGTCAAAGCGCTTTCGTTCCCGGTAGGCATTTATTAGATGGAGTTATGGTGGCTAATGAGGTGGTGGATTATGCGAGGAAGGAAGGAAAAGGGTGCATTTTGTTTAAAGCAGATTTTTAAAAAGCTTACGACAAGGTTAGTTGGAATTTTTTGAGATTTATGTTTAAAAAGATGGGGTTCGGTAGCAAATGGATGAGATGGATGGAATTACTAGTTTTTAATAGTAACATGTCCGTGTTAGTTAATGGTTGTCCTACAAAGGAATTAGAGGTGACGAGAGGTCTAAGACAAGGCGATCCTCTCTCTCCCTTTCTTTTTGTTCTAGTGACGGAGGGTTTAACGGGGCTTGTCAAAAAATCTATTGAGATGAGAGATTTTCAACAATTCAATGTAAATGGCTCTTGTCCGGTGGACATTCTCCAATTTGCGGACGATACTTTAATTGTTGGAGATAGTAATTGGAAACATGTTTGGGCTTTGAGAGTGGTTCTCCGGGCTTTCGAGTTGGTGTCGGGTCTTGGGATTAATTACCATAAAAGTAAGTTGATTGGTATTAATTCTAATTTTCATTTTTTGGAAGCGGTTTCTCATTTCTTTTCTTGCAAGTTGGAAGATAGCAATTTTTACTTTCTCGGAATTCCTATTGGTTTCAATCCGAGGAAAGAAGCCACTTGGATTCCTCTTTTGTCAAAGATAAATAATCGCTTGGAAGGGTGGACTAACCGGTACCTTAATTTGGGAGGTAGGATAACTCTTCTAAAATCCGTTCTTAGTTCTTTAGCCATTTTTACCTTATCTTTTTATAAAATTCCGAAAAAGGTGGCCAAGAAAATTACTAGTGTTCAAAGCAAATTCCTTTGGGGAGGAGTAGAGGAAAAAAGGAAAATTCATTGGGTTAAGTGGGAGGATGTCACTTTACCTTTGTATAAGGGGGGGTTAGATGTAAAGGATATTGTTAAGTTTAATGTGGCCCTTCTTAACAAATGGAGATGGCGGATAATTCAAAGGCAAGAATCGTTGTGGATTAAAGTGTTGAATGCTCACTATGGAGATGTTACTTCAAAAATGTTTGAGGACGGTGGAGTAAATAGAGTTTCTCCTAATAGTTCGATTTGGTGGAAGGATATTGTTAACATTATTTCTTCTTTTCCTCTTGATCCCATTGTCACTTTTTGTAGGTTTTCGGTTCATAATGGTTTCTCCACCCCTTTTTGGGAGGCAAGATGGTTATATGATCGTTCTTTGAAAAATATGTTTCCGGACATATATGACATCTCGCGGTTAAAGTTTGTTTCGGTGGCGGCTATGGGTGGTTGGTCGGATGGAGGGTGGAAATGGGAAAATTTCGGGGTGTCCGAAGGCGACGTGGTTGACATGGGTGTGTAGGAGGAGTTTGCGGTTTTCAAAGGGAGGATGGAGGAGTATAGAGGTTGGATGGATGGCAAGGACTCCGTGGAGTGGAGTGCACCCGAGGAAGCGGAATTTACGGTAGCCTCTTGTTACAATTTTTATAATAATCTCCGTATTCCTTTTGGCCCTTCAAATAGGCATGACTGTGTTTATGAGTTGTTATGGAAATTAGATGTTCCGTTCAAAATCAAAGCGTTCGGATGGAGATTATTTCTCAATAGGCTACCGGTGAAAGACTTATTGGAGATTCGAGGTATTCATTTTCCTTTGGATGAATTAAAGTGCTTGTTTTGTGATAATAGTTTGGAAAATAGTAATCATTTATTTTTTAGTTGCTTGGTGGTGAAAATTATTTGGAATGAGATAGCTAGGTTGGTTGGTAAAGGGGACACGGTTGTTGAAGAATGCTTTCGAGTTTTTTTGATTGGCACAATTTTTTTGTAAGTAAAAAGGTGAAAGTTAGGAAGTTGGGAGTGGTTTGGTTAGCGACCACTTGGATTATTTGGTTGGTTAGGAATGGTGGTTGTTTTCGGAAGGAAGCTTGGAATGTAAATAACACCGTTTGGAACATCAAACACGTGGTGTGGAGGTGGTCTTTTTGTGGGAAAATTACACATCCCAATTATTCTTTCTACGAGTTTAGCAAGGATCCTTTGCTCTTTTTGTCGTAGTTGTAATTGGTGTGTAATCTTCACTTTTTGACGGTTTATACCGTACTCTGTGTAAACAGGTTGGAGAACCCTTAGTTCTCCGTTATTAATATATCTTGCTTACATAAAAAGTATTTGGTTTCATATTTTAGGGTCAAAGTAACTGATATAAATTGACATTGACGTGTGTTATACTTTTATACAATGAAAATCTAAAAGAAGGATGTTGAAACTTGAAACCGTGTACATTGCATAATAATACTTCAATGCCTCAAAAGGTGACACTTGCAAAACTTTCCATTCGTCTAGCCTTCAATTTATTATATTGTTTTACTATTTTAATTCATAACTTTCGTTTTTAATTCGTCACAGAATCAAATCCTCTCGTATTTTCGTGTCTTGGATTGATGGGATGAAATAACACCATGTCCTCTTCTTCGCATGATGCTGGTGGTGGTGATTTCTCTTATTGATAAAGGTTAGATTGTGGTCTTTCAATTTTTAATTTCTTATGCAATTTTGTAATAAGTTTATATATTAATCTTCTTAACATGGTATTATGTACTGGTATTAGAGATTAGGGTTAGGGAAAAAAAAATAGATTTCAGTGTTTCTTTATGTTTCCTTTTGGATTTTGTTATTCTCTTCAGAGATCATTTTTTTCAAAGCAGAAGATTGGTTCTCATAGAAAGTGAGAGATAGAGTATCTCAGACATTTCCAAAGTCTTAAGGTATTTTTACTATACTAGTTAGACACTATATATTGACAGTCTTATAGATTGCTAAACACATTTTCAAATAAAAATCTAGAATTATATATTTTGTAAGCCTCCCATCAAACGTGACGTCAACTACCGTTTGTGCCACGGCTGCTGAATTTCTTAAGTGCTCTTGTTTCATCTTTCATTCAGATGGCATTTGGCTTGCTGTGTTCCGCGAAAATCTTGCACTACTTATGTGGAGGAAAACTCAATAGAGAGCTCGTGAGCAAGTTTATCAAATCAGTGAGTTACATGGTTGCCTTTGTTGACGATGCCGAAGAGAGACAGATCAGAAACCCTCATGCAGAAGCATGCCTTGATGATGTCAAAGATGTTATGCTTGACGCCGAGGATCTCTTGGATGAAATCAACATTCATGTTTTGCAGTGCAAGTTTGAAGCTGAATCCCAAATCCGTGTTACTAGACCTAGTAAGTTGTGGACTCTCTTCAGTGCTTCTTCTAGTTCAATTGACAAGAAAATTGAATCTAGAATGCAAGAAATTGTTGATAACCTAGAATGCCTTGTAAACAAAAAGGATTTACTTCTTTTGAAAGAGCATACTATTGGTTTTGGTGCTGCATCACAAAAGCTGCCTTCGACATGTTTGCCTCTTGAATCGTTTATATATGGTAGAGATGGTGACAAAGATATTATATTTGATTGGCTCGTATCCGACACTGAGATGCTTTCAATAATTTCACTTGTTGGTATGGGAGGGATGGGTAAAACCACCATTGCCCAACATTTATACAATGACCCGAAGACGAAGGGAATTTTTGATCTTTCAGCTTGGGTATATGTCTCAGAAAAATTTGACATTTGTAGAATAACAAGAGAAATCCTCAAAGAAGTCACTAATTCAACTTATGATGATAGTTTACAATTGAACATACTTCAAGAAAATTTGGTGGAAAAACTAATCGGGAAGAGATTTCTTCTTGTTTTAGATGACAATTGGAATGAGAACTATATGTTGTGGGAAGCTTTGCAGGCTCCTTTTGGTTTTTGGGCTCGGGGAAGCAAAATTCTTGTCACTACACGTAGTAAGAAAGTCGCTTTAGTCATGAATTCAAATAAATTGCACCAGCTTGAGCAATTAGAAGAAGAACATAGCTGGAAATTGTTTTCTAAACATGCATTCCAAGATAAAAATGATTCTCAGATAAATCCTAAGTTTGAGAAGATTGGTAAGAAGGTAACGAACAAATGTCAAGGATTGCCTCTAGCTTTGGAAGCAATTGGAGGTCTCTTGAATACAAAGTCATCCTTATTGGAATGGAAGAAGATATTGTCAAGCGAGATATGGGACTTAAATATAGAGACTAAAATCATCCCTACTTTGATATTGAGCTATCAAAACCTTCCTTATCATCTCAAGAGATGTTTTGCCTACTGTGCCTTATTCCCAAAAGGTTATTTGTTTGAAAAGGGTGATTTAAGTTTATTATGGATGGCTCAAAATTTTCTACAATACCCTGAACAAAAGGTTGAGAGTCGGAGAGAAGTTGGTGAAAGGTATTTCAACGATCTACTACTAAGATCATTTTTTAAACCGTCAAAAAAGTACAAAAATGTTTTTGTAATGCACAACATTCTCCATGATTTAGCAAAATATGTATATGGAAAATTTTGCTTCACGTTGAAAGTTAAAGATGCCCAAAGTATACCAAAATTGACTCGCCATTTTTCATTTTTATGTGATGAACTTGAATCTTTTGATGGATTCGAGATCTTACACCATGCTAATAGATTACACACATTTCTACCATTATCTATGGATTCTTATCAACATCGATGGTGGTTGCGCTTGAAGTATGACACTGTGATGTTGCCTGAGTTGTTTTCCAAGCTCAAGTTATTACGTGTCTTGTCTTTATGTGCTTATTGGGATATGACTGAGTTGCCGGATACAATAGGCGATCTTAAACATCTACAATACCTCGATCTTTCTCGGACTAGAATCAGAAACCTTCCCGATTCTTTATGTTCTCTCTATAATCTTCAACTATTGAAATTGAGGGACTGTGAATATTTTGAAGAGTTACCCGTGAATTTATATAAGCTCGTGAACTTGTGCTATTTGGATTTTAGTGGAACGAAAGTTAGAAAAATGCCAAAAGAAATGGAAAAGTTGAAGAATCTCGAAGAATTGAGTTCTTTTTATGTGGACAAGGATAGCGAGTCCAATATCCAACAGTTAGGAGAATTCAATCTGCACGGAGAACTATCTATTTTAGAGATTCAAAACATTGTGAATCCCCGGTATGCATTTTTGGCAAATTTGAAAAATAAAGTATACCTTGTGAAACTAGAGTTAACATGGAATGAAAATAGTGATAATTCGCAGAAAGAAAGGGAAGTGCTCGAGAAGCTACAACCTTCTAAACGCTTGAAGAAGTTGTTAATCAAGAACTATGGCGGTACACTCTTTCCATATTGGTTTGGAGACAATTCATTGTCATATGTTGTATCCTTAAAGTTGAGTAATTGTAGAAACTGTATTTTGATTCCATCACTTGGAGCTATGTCATCACTCAAACACCTCCGGATTAAAGGGTTATCTGCCATAGTGGTGATTGGTAGGGAATTTTATGGAAATGGGACTATTCCATTTCCATCATTGGAAACCTTAACTTTTAAAGATATGAGTGGATGGGAAAAATGGGAATATGAAGTCGGAAGGGATGCTTTTCCGCGTCTACAAAAACTTTCTATAGTGCAATGTCCCAATCTAAAAGACAAATTGCCTGAAAAACTTCCTTGTTTAGTAAATTTAGAAATTCTTGATTGCAAACACCTCTTGGCTTCTGCTCCGTTCTCTCCGGTCATTCGTGAATTATGTCTCACTTATTGCAGAAAGTTGCAATTTGAATATCATTCATCTACTATGAAGTTTCTTGTGATTAGTCGATGTTGCACAGATGAATCCTCCGTGGAATGGACCGGAAATATCTTGTCTCATTGTTCTACCTCTATTAGAACGTTGAAAATTGAAGATTGCCCAACTATGAATATTCCCCTAGGCAGCTGCTACAATTTCCTTGTAAAACTTGACATCACAAGTAGTTGTGAATCTCTAAAGACCTTCCCATTGGATCTATTTCCAAAACTTGATTCTCTTGACATTTATAAGTGCTATAACTTTGAAATGATTTCACAGGAGCATGAACATCTTCTACTTACATCTTTATCAATTGAAGAGTGTCCGAAATTCGCATCATTTCCCAAAGGAGGATTGGCTGCACCTAAGCTACAGTATTTGCTAATTTCCAAATTGGAGAATTTAAAATCATTGCCTGAAGGCATGCATATCCTGCTTCCATCTCTTTATAAGCTGTCTATAGAGGATTGTCCACAACTGAATTCTTTCTCCAATGGTGGTTTTCCATCAAGCCTAAGAAGCCTCTTTCTCATGAAATGCTCCAAACTTCTCATCGACTCACTGAAACTGGCATTCCCAACCAACACATCTATGTGTGACATGTATATTCAAGAAGTGGATATGGAGTCCTTTCCCAGTGAAGGGTTACTTCCCCTCTCTCTTACTCGTATAACTATCACGTATTGTCCAAATCTCAAACAACTTGACTACAAGGGTATCGACCACCTCCCCTCTCTTACAACATTGATTCTTAATAACTGTCCCAACATCCAATGCTTGCCAGAGGAGGGTCTGCCTAAATCCATTACAACTCTACAAATTCGGGGAAATTGTCCATTGCTCAAACAGCGATGTAAGAAACCAAATGGCGAAGATTGGCAGAAGATCTCACACATTGAATGTGTAATCATTGATAATTAACTCAGGTACCTACTCTGGCACATATATAATAGGGTTATTTACATGTTTTCTTTTGGTATATCTCATATGAAGTGTTGAAAGTTTATATTAGAATAGTATTTACTTGAACTGGATCCACTTTTTTTGAAATTGAATTCTAATCAGATGTGTTGCATAATATTTAGTGTTCATGTTTGGTGATGAATGTGAAACCAAAAATATGGTGAAGTGCTAAAGTTCAGGACATAGAGAAGACAAAGGTACATAAGTTCATTGCAGTTCTAATTCAAATTTGCATGAAACTTCTCAATAGTACTATTTAACTACACAAGACATCAATTCTTTTCTAAATAAACAATTGTTTTGTGGTTCTAAGCATTATTAAACATTTTACAGATTAATTGTAATCCTTTACAAGGAGTTGATTGTGCCTTTGGAATCTTGTTTGAAGAACAATTTTGAGAGTTGATTTCTACAGGAACAATTTGTAATGATAAAAATACTATGTGATATCTTTCATGAATTTCAATCTTCATTACACTATAACTTAATATTGCCATTAATAATAGCTTTCTCTGATGCTTGTTGGCTTTCTCAAGCTTTGATTGGCCAATGTTAGCAAGCTTCAAGCTAGCAATTACTATAAGATGATGATATGTTGATAAGTATAATGTAACACCATAATGGTATTGATGGTTAGCTAGCCATTATTATTCTCGGAATCCTCCTAAGGGTGTGTTTGGTTCGGGGTAGATGGAGGGGAGGGGAGGGGAGGGGAGGGGAGGGAATATTTTTAATTAGATGTGTTTGGTTCAAATTTTATGAGGGGAGGGAAGGGGAGGGGAGCAAAACCCCTCCAAAACACACTTTTTGCATTCCTCCAAATCGGAGGGATTCGGAGGGGAGGGGAGAGAATCTCAATTTTAATATTTTAAAAATTATTATAATTACTATAATATCCTCAGTTTTATTTTAATATTTTAAAATTATTCATTTTCTTTTGTATTATTGCTCTCTTATGTGTGATTTTTCTCGATTGTTTCTATCAACTTATTATAATTATTCTCCATCCTCAAATTATTTTGAATTTTTTGTCCTTAATATAATTCATAATCATTTCACTTTTTTGATTTTTTTTATAACTCTTTTATGTTTATTTATGTTTTTTTTTATCCTATCGTATTTTCTTTTATATTAAAGTTTAAAATTTTCATTTTAATTAATTAATTTATTTTATTAAAAGATTTAAACCATTTATATTTAATAATAAATTATTTTATGTATTTTATGTGTTAAATAATTCATTACAATTTCAAAGTTGTTATCAACATATAGTTTAATTTGTTTTTAAATATTTTATTCGAATTAAGTGAACTCAATTTTCTAACGTTATGTAGTAAATTATAACTTTTTAGTCACTCAATATTAGAAATTTTACTAACAAAAAAATATGTATAAATTTTTCACATTTGAATATCGTATTGTATCACTTATATAAGATAATAAGGATAAAAATGTAAATTATTAGTAAAATCCCCCCCCCCCCCTCCCCTCCTGAACCAAACATATTTTTAATTAAAATTCCTCCCTTCCCCTCCCCTCGTTTGAACCAAACACCCATCTGATTAAAAAAATCCCCTCACCTCCCCTCCCCTTCTCTCCCCTCCATTAAAATCCCTCCCCTCCCATCCCCCTCGTTTGAACCAAACACACCCTAAAAGACTCTCAATTTTGATTATTCTACTTCTTCTAACAAAAATCTACAAAATCTAATATCTTCTTCAATTTGATTTCCAAGAGCTTAAAATTGTAATAATCAGATTCAATAATTTTGGTTAATTTCTTGCAAACATATTTGTTGGTAAAGGTCAAGATTCTCCACCGCCTACGTTCAAAATCGCAATGTCACGTTGCGCAATGGCCAAGATTTGAAACAATTATGAAGTGGAAAGCTCCAAACTTTTTAAGAAAAAGAATACAGTGGCAAAGTAATGAAAAATTCATGGATTGAGGAAATTATGATTTGATTTTTTCATATGTTGTTTATGAATTTTTATTTTATGGAACAGATGTTCCTCATTCCTCGCCTAGAGCTGACGATTCCGTCTCTAAAGCACTCTCAATCGTCCAAATCAATCATACAACCAACCAAGGTCCACGGTGCACTCCCTACTTTTCTATTTAAACCGCTGCCACTATATAAGAAAGAAAGTGTGTCACTCTCAAGTATTCAAATTCATTCTCACTCTCACATCACATTTCATTCTCTTACTAACTTAGGCGTTTGAATGTTAACATTGTAGGCTGGCCCTTCTTCCACTATACTTGGCGGGTGGACTAGTTTAGCTTGATATTTTTCAAGTGAACTAGTATAAACATACCTTGTTCTTTCCTTCTTGCATTTCTATTCTTATCATCAATAGTAAAGTTTAAAGGGGATTTAGCCTTTAGAAAAGTTTTGTATTCTAAATACCCTATTCAAACACCCCCCCCCCCCATTCTAGTGTTTTTCACACCTTCACTTAGCACCGCCAATCATCTCCCCCGAGTTCAAATCCTGAAAGACACAATGAGATCGAAATAAATTAGTTAGATAATTCATATCTTGGGCTAATTTACTGACAAACATTGAATTACACGATAAGTTTGGAACATGAAGAACATTTTTAAGAGTTACACTAGAGACAACACAACTAACCCTTTACTTGCAATGGTTGAAAAAGAGCCATCTGCATCTTTCATTTTTTTATTAACTGCACATGGACTATATGAAGAGAACAGAGTAGATTCACTTGTCATATGATCAGAGGCACCTGAATATAGTATCCAAGTATGATTGGGACTGACTCTAAGAAATGCATAATTACCCGAAGGTAGAGAAAAACACAAGAAATGGGGGGTGATTTGGGTTTTCAAAACTTTACCCTTCTTAGAAAAATATTTGTTTAGATAAACATTAACGCATGCAAGAAATAGAAAGATGACACATTCAATTATCTAGGTTCCCCTTAGAAAAGGTTAGTCCTGTTCACCCGCCAATGTGATTTTGACTTAGAAAATGACTTAATCCACTAATAATAGAAATGATTACAATTGCACGGGCCAACTGCCAGTGACTAACAACAAAATATTAATCAACCCTGTTAGTGATCTCTTAAGAATTCTGACTCAACTGGTCTCTTAAGAGATATAATGATCAATAACTTCTTTAAGAATTCTGACCCAACTGTCCCCCTAAAGAAGATTTTCCTAAAGCACGTTGATCAGCCTATTAGTGATCCCTTAAGAATACTGAACCAACTGGTCCCTTAAGAGATACAATGATCAATGACTCCTTTAAGAATTTTGACCCAAATGGTCCCTTAAAGAAGATTTCCCACGATGACAACTAGTCACCGTCTTCTTGAGTATACAGACTAAGTCTAGTCACTCAAGGAACAATCAATAGAAATTGACTAACATTTTGTGTTTATAAGGATGCTTCTAAAAAGCATATTACATAAATGTTTAAGTACAAACAACACAAAAAGTGTTGAGAGAGATAAGAGCAACAACTCCTTGCTTTTTACAAGATTCTACAAATATGTTTATGATAAATATTCGTGTGTTGTAGCAATCTTTTTCTCTTCTTTTTCTTCATTCTTTTTCCTCTTTTAGTTTAGCTTCAGCTTCTTGTATTAGCATTCGTTTGCATTGAATATTTGGGCTTTGGCTTGGCTCTTTCACTTGCAGTTTGCAGTTCGGCTTTTGCAGTGGCAACCAATAGTATATCTCCTGAAGTCTTGATCTTCATTTATACTCTTCAGGGAAAGAGACATTGAGAGGATAGAAGAGTTGTTTCTTCTAATCCAACAGTTACTTTCCAACGGATATACGTGTAGATGTCAGATGTAGGAACACGTTACTTCCTTAGCCTTGTAGCTTGCAGCTTTTGATGTGATGGCGTGGAAGACAACTTTTGAATAGTATGAACGTCTTGATATTTGTGATTTGTTGAGCAGACCGTTGTACTGAATCTTCATGAGAAAGTTTCTTGATTTTATCTTCATTTGATGTACTTTTGATTCTAAAGTAGAGGCTTAGAAGAGATTATTTTCTTTTCTTTGTTCTTCTGATGATGTATCGGATGAGTAGTTCAGAAACTACTTTGTTGGGACAGCATAAGAACATAAGAACCCAATAGGAGCATAAATTTGTCTTTCGGAAATAATGACAGCAACCTTTCTGAAGTACGACGCAAATCCTCCTAGATAAAATCTGTATCTGAAGAGATAACAGATTTGATAGTGGGACAATACGAGCAATACAAGCTATAGTGTTTGGGTCCTTTCAAAATAGAACAATGTCTTCAGATAATAATGCAACAACATATCTGAGGAACACGTCTAGATATCTGAATAAGAGTCATCAACTAAACTATATTTCTAATATGATCCTTTTTCAGCTGATCTTTGACTACGTCTTCAGAGTAATGAGCAACAGCTCTTCTGACGAGCATATCTTTGACATCTAAACTTGAAGTGACAACTTGCATCTGATGTAGACTTGATTCTGATCTGGAGCAGCAACATCTTGGTAGACTTTGTTCTTTTGGAAACTCTTAGGCTATGTTTGGGAGTTTGGAGGGGAGGGGAGGGGAAGGCTTCCGAAATCGAATTTTGAAAATAATATAGAAAAATATTTGACATTTTTTGAAAAAATGATTTTGTTTAGAATGATAAAAGACTCATTATCATTACAAAATTTTTAATTTTCAAAATAGTATAACAACCTAAACGATATTTGCAAAATTTATGTAAGCCCTCCAAAACCCTCCAAAACCCTCATTCAATACAATTTTTGAGTTCCCCCATTTTATGGGGTTTTTGGTATTATGAATAAAATCAAATCCTCCAAAACCCTCCTACCCAAAATCTTTTTATTCTTTTCACCCAATTCTTCCTATTTTCCAAAGCCCTCCCCTCCCTTCCCCTCCAAACTCTCAAACATAGCCTAAGACTTCTGAAGCAACAAATTTTTGAGAAGTGTTATGGAGATCTTCTTTCTGAATGACTGAAGGATAGAAAAACACTTAGAAAGGGAGGGTTTGAATAAGTGTAACTTTAAAAGCTCTTAAGATAAAAACAATTGCACAATGATTTTTATCCTAGTTCGTTGTTAACGAAACTACTCCAGTCCACCCCCTTGGAGTGATTTACCTCACCTGAGGATTTAATCCACTAATCAACCTTGATTATAATGGTTTTCCACTTAGATACCTTCTAAGTCTTCTAGAATATTCTGATCACACCTTGATCACTCTAGGAACCTTTTACAAATTAATGTAAACAAATTCTTACAAGAGTATTACAATGCTTCTTAATAAGCTATAATCACAACTGTGATATTTCTCTTAAGTTCAAAGCTTAAATCTCACTGAGATATTACAAAAGTAATGTGAGGTTGAAGATGAATTTTGAGAGCTTTTGGATTTGACAGCGTTTCTGTATTTTTGTGCAAGAGTTGTGTATTCAGCTTCTCATCAGAACTTCTATTTATAGGCATTTTGAGAAGATGACCGTTGGGAGCATTTAATGTGTTGGGTGATCCGTACAACATTGCATTTAATGTTTCACTCTTTTGTCAACTACCTCGAGCCTTGTTTTTCCTGCTTTAACTGACTTTGCCTTTAATAGCTTCTAACGTTCCTTTTGTCAGTCAGCGTAGCCTGCCATCTTGTACTTTCTTCTAATATGATCTTTGTAGCTACAACGTTTGAATTAATCAGAGTCAAACAACTTGTTGTAGAGCATCTTCTTGTCTTCTGACTTTGAAGTGCTTCTAGCGTGATACCATAAGAACTTCAGTGCTTCTGCTTCTGAACTCAAGTTCTTCTGATGCTTCAATAGACCATGTTCTGATTCTGCTTGACCATCTTCTGATGTCTTGCGAGAGCATGTTCTGATGTTGCATACTTGAACCTTCTGAGTCAGTGCTTCTTACCCTCAATTGTGCATACTCATCATATATTTCCTGAAATGGAAAATGCATAGGATTAGAGTACCACATTGTCTTATACAAAATTCATATACATTGTTATCATCAAAACTAAGAATATTGATCAGAACAATTCTTGTTCTAACAATCTCCCCTTTTTTGATGATGATAAAAACATATATAATTGATATGAATTTGTAATCAGAATATCAGACTAAAGACAATTACATAGTTATAGCATAAGCATATAAACATAGTGTGTGAATATGTCTCCCCCTGAGATTAACAATCTCCCCCTGAAATATATACTGGAAGAATTTATAAGTAAAAGACTTCCCTGAGTATTTTCCATTTCAGTCGAGACGTTCACATTTGCCTAAAACTTCAGGACATTCAGAGCTTCTGCTTCTTGCTTCCATAGGACGGCTTCAGAGCTTTGAATTTCTTCTTGAATCATGTCATGCTTGATTGTATCAGAATATTCTTGAATGTACCAGAGCATCATCAGAGCATCTTTACATCCTGAAATGTTTCAGAACAAACTAGACGGCAAAAGTCAGAGCATGAATGAATCAGAATATTCTTTTAAGAAAGAACATGTATCAGAGCAATGCTAGAAAGACTATCAGAGCAAGCTTTGATAAGTTCTTAAAAAGAATATGTATCAGAACATATGAGGAATAAGAATGTGTTAGAGCATATTCTGCCACGAGAATATCAAAAAATTCTTCCTTCTTGCTTCTTATCTTGAAGCTTCACAGTACTAAGCTTGCTTCAAATTCCAAGAACATGTTTATTTATAGAATTGCTTTTCCTCATGTATTTGCTTCTCATGTTGAGTTTTTTTAGAATATCTTCAATCCTGCAAAAAATCTCAAAGACATAGAACTTACAAATAATGTTAGGAATGTTGAGACTTAATCCCAACAAATGATATAGTAAACCAAATTAATTATCACGTTTCTCCCCCTTTTTGTCATAACATCAAAAAGCATATAAAATATTCAGATGAAAAACAACCAATATGAGAGAAGAAGATAATATTTCATTAATTCAACAAAATATCAGAAGATACAAGCAGATGCAAGAAACAGATGCAAAAACAAAAGAAAACAACTAAGACCAACAGAATACGACTAACCTAGCTTAGAAGCTATCTTGGCCAGAAGGTTTTGAATATCAGAAGTGCTTTTCGTTTGCTTCTTCATAAAGGATCTAAAATCCTCGTGAGTTTCCTCATGCTTATCCAGACGAGAAGCAAGATCAGCTTGGTTCTGTTGAAGAGCCTTCATAGTGTTCACCAGAACAGAAGGTCCAGCAGAAGAAGCTTCATAGCTATCGTTCAAAGGAACAACATGCTCAACAGCAACATCTATCATGAGAACATCATCTTGATTTTCCTGAATAGGAAGTTTCTCAGCAGGATGATTCTCAGCATCTTGAGTCTCAGCATCAACTTCTGACATAGAAGAATCTTCAGCATATTCTGGAGTAGGGATATTAGAATCAGAATTTTCCAGAGCCAGAAGGATCTCAGCCAGATTCCTTGGAGGTGTAGGACCAGCAACTTCAGATGGGTATTTAACTTCTGGATATACCATATCTGGTGCTTTCTCAGAGGGATTCTCCCTTAGCCAATTGATTAGAAACTGAAAGTCTCTAGTCAGAACATGAAACTAAGGCTTCCATACCACCATAGCAAGAGGCTGTACTTCCTCAAGCTCATCAACAAATTCTCTTCAAGACAGTGCCTGCACCTGAGAGGACAGAACCAGAACTCTTCATAGGACTTGAGAGTCTTAAGAGGACCTGGAGCTTCTGGTACACACGCCTTCTGAAGCTTCAGAAACTCAGAGTTCATCTTTCTTCTGAAAATTCTCCAGAGATTCCTTAGAGCAACATCATCCATCTCGGCATAATGTGCGGTCTTTAAGGCATCTAACCCTGTCTGCATCTTTATGTTTAACAGTTCAATAAATACACCAACAGAAAATTCCCGGCGGGATTTGAGTCTGGTGATGGAAGAATCTGGGTGTAGAATGAAGTAAGGAGCAGATTCTCTATCAAGACAGAAAGAAGATTCTGCTTCATTCTCAGATTCTAACACAACTAGCTCAGGTTCAGGGCGAGGTTTTGGTGTGAAGTTGCAGTCACGGAACAATTGTTCTAATGAATCAGAATTTGGAGGTTTTGATGCAATGGGATTATTTTGAGTGGGGGATGAAATATGTTCATAGTTTGAGTTAGGAGGAGGTTGAGAAGTGGAGATATTTGTTTGAGGGGGAATGAGATTTTGAAGGGGTTGAATATCAAGAATGGGTTCAGAATGAGAGTGGTCAGAAGGAATATTGGTTTTGGGTGAAGAAGGAGGGGTGATAACTTTGGTGGTGGAAGGTGATTTGGTGGAGGCTATCTTTGGTTGAATAATTGGTTGAGAAGGTTTAGGAACTTCTGTTGGTACAGATTTTGAACTAAAAACAACAGCAGAGTTAGGTTCAGAAATAAGAATACCTGAAGTGCTCTTCTTCTGAGGCCTCTCAGAGTCAGCTTCCAAAGCCTTTCTCTTCTTCTTCTCATATACGGTCTTCACCTTTGCTAGAGAAATTTCTCTCTTTCTGGAAGCTTCCTTCTTCTCTTCTTCCTTATTCACTTCTTCTTGATTCACTTCTTCTTCTGATCTCTTTTCTACTTCAACAACTTTCTTTTTCTTATTTTTATTTTTCTTCTTGTTCTTCTTTTTCTCAACATCTTCTTGTTCTTCTTTCTTATTTTCAACAAAAACATTTTCATCAACATCAGCAGCAGCTTCTTCTTGATTACTCTTCTCTTGACAGATAGAAGGAAGATCTAGCTTGCGCTTTGTTCTTCTTTCCTGATGATAAGCATCTTCTGGGACAACTTCTGGAACATCTTCTGATACTACAGCCTTGGAAGTAGAAGGCCTCTGACGACTTACTCCAGTAGGAGCATCAATAGCACTACCCTTCTTGAGAACATTACGATAATTAACCTCAACTTCTGATAGTTCTTTTCTGAAAAAATTTCAAACTCAGCTAGAACAGGGCCTCTTCTGTTTCTAACTCCTGGAATAGGTTGAGGAGCATGTTCAACAGCTCGAATAAGATTCATCTTTCTCAAAGTGTTGGCATTCAAGATGCTTCCACTGAAAGTGGCAAGATCCTTGATGACACCATCAGATTCCAGTTTTTCAACCATCTTGGTTTGAACCAGGAGACTGGTAATGATTCTTCCAAAAGGAATAACATTGCCTTTCTTAGTTCTATTCTCATCTCTAGTATCTCTTACAGCATTCCACATATGATTGAAAATGATGTAAGGAGCATCAACCTTCTTCTGAGTACCAATACAATACATGATGTATTGTTGGTCTTTGTTTATGAAGTTTGGTGAACAAGTTGATTTTCTGTGATAGAAACATCCTAGAAGAATCTTTGTCCACACTTTGTAAATGTCCTTCAAATCCTTGACATTCTTGGTTTTCGTCACATCTGAGTATAGTTCAGCAAGAACATCTGCCCAGTTTGCTTTACGAGAAAGTTCAAAAGCACCAACAGGCTCTTTCAAATCAAACAATATTCTCAAGGTATCTTCAGTGATAGCAAAGAATCTTCCATGAACAAAAGATACAATTGCTTTAGGAATGACGAAAGCATAAGCCCATAACTCTTTTACCAAGTCAGGATAGACTGGTCCACAGAACTCAAGAAACAACGATGACCATTTTTGAAAGACCATACTATCTCTTACATGAAACTCATGTTCTTCAAGATTATCAACGTAAACCATCAACTCACAAATTACTTCTAAATCTTCCCAAGGAATCGAACACGTGACTGGTGGAAAGAATAGTTGATCTTCTTCTTGTTGATGTTGTTGAGGAGGAGATGAAGAATCATCAATATGTGATGAAGAAGCAGCCATTTTCACACAACCGAGATTTCTAGGTTTCTTTCATTTAGGGTAAGAAAATAGGGCAAAAAGGTTGCAGAAGTGCATAAACAGAAGAGAGAAAGAATGCGTAAAAGAGAAAATGGTATGATGAGGGGAGTTTATATAGAGACGAATTTGAAAAAGAATGCAATGAAATTATGAGAGTGAACAGTTACAGAATCAATAAAATCAAATGCATTTAATGATGAATGACGTTAGGTGGGATAACGTGAAATTTGAAATGATTTGCACAGTTACCTAGGGCGGCGTCTCATCAGTTGCACACATGCTTGTCCAAATAGAGTGAACACGTGTTCAACTTCTGGAAAAGTTGGTGATAGCTGTTTTGCTTTAACTTTGATTCTGACAGTTAGAAATTCTCATCTTCTCATTCTGATCATAAGTCCGTACTAATTTTCTTCAGAAAAGATCTTGTTCTGATAGGATCTTCTTTCTTTCCAAGAATGACATCTTCTGAGTGAGTAGAGGTGAGTCTGGAAGATCTTCTGATAGTTGGTTCTTCAGAAATTCTGAGATTTTCTAAAGAAGCAGCAACTTGATCATCTGATCCTGTGCTTCTGGGTTCTTCATCTTCTGAGTCACAGACTTCAATATCTGCAAAATTCTCAAACTTCTTTGGCTTTTCAAGACCAAGCTTATCATCAAATCTGATGTTAATTGATTCTTCAACAATCAATGTTTCAGTATTGTATACTCTGTAGCCTTTTGAGCGTTTATAATATCCAAGAAGGAAACACTTTTGTGCCGTAGAATCAAACTTACTCAGACGATCCTTAGTGTTCAGAATAGCAAATACATCCAAAAGGATGAAAATATGAAATGTTGGGCTTTCTGTTCTTCCACAATTCATAAGGAGTCTTATTAAGAATAGGTCTTATAGAGATTCTATTCTGAATATAACATGCAGTATTTATTGCTTCTGCCCAAAAGTGCTTAGCCATATTGGTCTCGTTGATCATGGTTCTGGCCATTTCTTGTAGAGTCCTATTCTTTCTCTCTACAACTCCATTTTGCTGTGGAGTTCTAGGGCAAGAGAAATCATGGTCAATACCATTTTCTTTGAAATAAATCTCAAAGAATCTGTTCTTAAATTCGCCACCATGATCACTTCTGACCTTTATGATTTTACACTCTTTCTCAGATTGAATCTGAGTGCAGAAGTCAAAGAACACTGAATGAGACTCATCCTTGTGTTTCAAGAACTTTACCCATGTCCAGCGACTATAATTTTCTACAATGACTAATCCATATTTCTTCCCTCTGACAGATGCTGTTTTGACTGGGCCAAACAGATCAATGTGCAGAAGTTCTAGCGGCCTAGAGGAAGAAACAACATTCTTAGACTTGAATGTAGGTTTGGAGAACTTTACTTTCAGACATGCTTCGCAAAGAGCATTTGATTTATATTTCAGATTTGGGAGTCCTCTGACTAGATTTAGTTTATTAATCTGAGAAATCTTTCTCAAACTAGCATGGCCTAATCTTCTGTGCCAGACCCATTGCTCTTCGCTAACAGACATAAGACAAGTTACCTTCTGATTCTTAAGATCTTGAAGATCAATCTTATAAATGTTGTTCTTTCTCTTGCCTGTAAATAGGATTGAGCCATCCTTCTGACTTACAGCCCTGGAAGACTTTTGATTGAAGATTATGTCATAACCATTGTCACTTAATTGACTTATTGACAATAAGTTATGAGTTAATCCTTCTACAAGAAGTACATTAGATATGGAAGGAAAGTTACCAGTACTTATGGTTCCAGAGCCAATAATCTTGCCCTTCTGTTCTCCTTCAAACTTTACTTATCCAACAGATTTGAGCACCAGGTCTTGGAACATAGACCTTCTTCCCGTCATGTGCCGCGAGCACCCAGAGTCCAGGTATCATGACATGCTTTGCTTTTTCTTCTTTGCTGCCAAGGATATATGCAACAGAAATTATCTTCTCCTTAGGTACCCACATTTTCTTGGGTCCTTTCTTGTTAGTTTTCCTCAAGTTCTGATTGAACTTGGGTTTAGCATGATAATTTACAGGAGGTACATCATGATATTCCTTAGGTTGAGCAACATGATATTCTATAGGTTGTGTCACATGCTTCTTAGTGTGTGTAACGTGAAAGCTTTTAGCATGTGATGTGAGCCTAATATCATGGGAGTGGCCATACTTGAACTGATCATACAATGGAAAACTCTTATTTGATTACATTAATTTGTAAGTAACTAGAGTGATCAAGTGTTGATCAGGATACTCTAGGAAGTCTTAGCTTGTGTCTAAGCAGTTGTAATTAGAGTGATCACGTGGTGGTCAGGATACTCTAAGAAAGTCTTAGCTTGTGTCTAAGCATTTGTTCCTAGAGTGATTAGGTTTTGATCAGGATACTCTAGAAGACTTAGTCGTGGGCTAAGTGGAAAACCATTGTAATCTGTTGCGATTAGTGGATTAAATCCTCAGGTGAGGTAAATCACTCCGTGGGGGTGGACTGGAGTAGTTTAGTTAACAACGAACCAGGATAAAAATAACTGTGCAAATTGTTTTTATCGTTCAAGTTTTTAGACTACACTTATTCAAACCCCCCCCCCCCCCCCCCCCCCCCTTTCTAAGTGTTTTTCTATCCTTCATTGGTCTCTTTGACTTAGGCATTTTCTTCATGAGTCATTTTCAATGATTCATATATATCATGGGCAGTTTCCCTGTTAGATATCTTCTCATATTCAGTATGAGAGATAGAATTCAGCAAAATAGTCCTTGACTTGTGATGATTTTTGAATTTCTTCTTTTGATCATCACTCATTTCTTGCCTTGTCAGCTTTACTCCACTAGCTTTCACAGGATGTTTGTAACCATCCACAAGCAAGTCCCACAAATCACCATCTAGACCAAGAAAGTAACTTTCCAATCTATCTTTCCAGTATTCAAAGTTCTCACCATCAAATACTGGTGGTCTAGAATATCCATTGTTTCCATTTCCATTGTGTTGCTCAGTAGAGCCAGATGTAGATGTAGGTGTTGGAGTATCAACCATCTTGACTTAGTATTTTTTTTCTTCCTGAATCTTTTCTAAACACGGTTAAGTGCTTGCACCTTAGAACCGGCGCTCTGATGCCAATTGAAGGATGGAAAAACACTTAGAAAGGGGGGGGGTTTGAATAAGTGTAACTTTAAAAACTCTTAATATAAAAAAAATTGCACAATGATTTTTATCCTGGTTCGTTGTTAACGAAACTACTCCAATCCACCCCCTTGGAGTGATTTACCTCACCTGAGGATTTAATCCACTAATCAACCTTGATTACAATGGTTTTCCACTTAGATACCTTCTAAGTCTTCTAGAGTATTCTGATTACACCTTGATCACTCTAGGAACCTTTTACAAATTAATGTAAACAAATTCTTACAAGAGTATTACAATGCTTCTTAATAAGCTATAATCACAACTGTGATATTTCTCTTAAGTTCTAAGCTTAAATCTCACTATGATATTACAAAAGTAATATGAGGTTGAAGATGAAGTTTGAGAGCTTTTGAATTTGACAGCATTTCTATATTTTTGTGCAAGAGTTGTGTATTCAGCTTCTCATCATAACTTCTATTTATAGGCGTTTTAAGAAGATGACCGTTGGGAGCATTTAATGCGTTGCGTGATCCGTACAGCATTGCATTTAATGTTTTACTCTTTTGTAAATTACCTGAGCCTTGCTTTTCCTGCTTTAACTGACTTTGCCTTTAATAGCTTCTAACGTTCCTTTTGTCAGTCAGTGTAGCCTGCCATCTTGTACTTGCTTCTGATTCTATCTTTGTAGATACAACGTTTGAATTAATCAAAGTCGAGCAGCTTGGTGCAGAGCATCTTCTTGTCTTCTGACTTTGAAGTGCTTCTAGCGTGATACCATAAGAACTTCAATACTTCTACTTCTGAACTCATGTTCTTTTGATGCTTCAATAGACAATGTTCTGATTCTGCTTGACCATCTTCTGATGTCTTGCGAGAGCATGTTCTGATGTTGCATACTTGAACCTTCTGAGTCAGTGCTTCTTGCGCTGAATTGTGCATACTCATCATATATTTCCTGAAATGGAAAATGCATAGGATTAGAGTACCACATTGTCTTATACAAAATTCATATACATTGTTATCATCAAAACTAAGAATATTGATCAGAACAATTCTTGTTCTAACAATGACGTTCCACATTCCATATAACTATTGATGTACCTACAGAAATAAAAGAGAATAGTCTTTCTGATGATTCTTTAGACAACAATCTTAAATTATACACAGCTTTCTAATTTGCACACTAAAGAAATCTTTAGAAAAAAAATTGTTTACATATAAAATATATGTGTTGTTATCATCAAAACTTAGAGATGAGGTGTAGAAATGAATCTTGTTCTAACAATCTCCCTTTTTTTTATGATGACAAAACCATGTATTTTGATAAAATAATTTTACAAGGTAATATCATAATCGAATTTAAAGTACACACGAAAACAATATTATAGCGAATAGAAATCTCCCCCTGAGTTAAAGACTCATAGTTTAGAATGAAAGGATATCTGAGCATTGTTTGGAAAAACTCCCATGAGTTAAACAATTTCCCCCTGAATCTAAAATTTAGGACTTTACAAGAAATAGGGTTTTCTTAGCTAAATTTTCAAAGATTAGAATATTCTGATTAAAACAAGTGGAAGCAATTTTTCAGAGTTTAGTTTATCAGAAATTCTTTCTTCTTAATTTTAAATTCTTAACTTTCATCAAAATATTTTATCAAAATGACATCTTAAATATTTTAAAGGATTTCATCAAAATGACATCTTAACTTTCACCCCCTTTTTGTCACAATCAAAAAGTTTAAAATATGATTAATTGATTTTAACTTTGATTAAGCAAACAGAGATCGGTGAGTGAAAAATAAACACACAGAACCAATAAGAGATAATTAAAATAAACACAACTTTTCATTAAAATAAACAGAGATACAAACAGAAATACAATCATTTCAAAGAAGTAAACTTATAAACACTTACACAAAATCATAATATCTTCAAGATACAAAGACAAAAATAAATTTCATTAAGATAAGCAAGGATTACAAGAACAATAAGAGAATTTAAGAGAACTTAAAAATACACATTTTTACAAATAGACTTTAACATAAAATTATATCATAAGAATTCAGACGACTTCACATAGAGAAAAGTGAAATATTATGAAAATAGTCGATTGTCAAAGAAATCACAGCTTTCATAAAAATGGACAGAGTCTGGACCGACTTTGATTCTTTGAAAGAATTCAACAAGACCAGCCTTGGAGATAAGTTTAGAAAGAATTGTTCCATAGGGTATGAAAGACTTATCAAGCCTTCTAGAAATCAAAACAAATTCTTTCTAGTGATTAAAGATAGTTTGAGGCTAATTGATTTGAACATGGTTAAGGAGGCAGGGGATTATGAGTTTCTCATTATGAAACACGATAGCCTGGTTATCTCCTCTAGGACTCATATTGGTCAAAAGAAGGCTAAACCAATCTTTTGCTAGGGGTATAAGAGATTCTAGTTTGGTGGTTTCATATCTTGATGTCCTATGATTAATGGTTAAAAGTTTCTCAGCCTTTTGATCAGGTTGTTTCGTCGTGATACCCTTTTAATCACATCCAATGGAATCAACAATGGAGGAGGGAGTTAAGATAAAAGGAAAACCTAGAATGCTTGATTGAATGCAGTTATTGCTGTTAATAAAAGCATATTTCCATAAATATTTGAAAAGATTGAGATAGATTGGTCCTCTAAGCATGGTGATATAACTAATCCATCCTTGAAAGTGAACACTTGGGAAAAAGTAGTCATTGGTACATATAAGATCAGGAAGTTTCTTATGGATAACGTTTAACAAATCTTCATCTCCATTGAAGGTTTTGGTTGGTATGGTGAAGGGAATGAATTTAAAGAACAAATGACAGTTTTGGAAAGGAGACACTAAGGATACTTAGGAGAGTAGAGAACTTTAAGAGCAAAAAATTTAGTTACGTAACCTATGAGTTTTAGAAGATTCAGAACAATTACGAGATTTAAGACTAATTTTTTAAGAAATTTGTCAAAATCAAGACATTAAAAAGGTAGGAAGGGAAAGGTCATGATTAACTAGATTCACTTAATTAAAATAATCTTAAATGCGTTCATTAAAACCTATAAGGTATAAAGTTTTTCAACAATTTTCAATAATATTTTTCACATTACTCAAGGCAAATAAAATTTATCATGATAAGGTTGACCGAAGTCAAATCAAACAATTAATTTTAACACACATGACATAATATTCTCAGAGTCTAATAATTTTTTTTACTTGAGATATTTCTGACTTATACATCTTTTAACTTATAAAAGTATCTAAAGAGAAAATTAAAATTTTTGGATAGAGTTCTAATTTGATACGCTTTATTTTCAGATAATCTTACTCTTTTTCAAATACTCAATATTCTGATAACATGAGTTCTCCCCGCTTACAAATCAAATCTTTAAACATCAATTGTGGAGGCGTTTCTTAAGAGAAAATCTTATTCTGGAGGCGTTTGATCTTCCTTTTTGTAACCATATCTTCATGAGGCGTCATATCTTGAACTTGTGGAACATTAGATAAACTTGATACATTATCTTTTCAGAAATGTTTTAACTTTACTACCTTTAGTTTCTTCTTCATATTCTCCATCAGAAAAACTATGGATCTGGGAAAAAATTTAACCAGCTTTATTCTGCTAGTCAAGATTATTATCAAATACACAAGTTAATTCTTTTACCACGAAGGTTTCTTGTATGGTACATTGAAGCCTTTAGAGCATTCAAGTAACATAGAATCAAATATGTATGAAAGCGTCAATTAAATGAAACTGTATTCTTTTACCACGAAGGATTCAAGTACCACGAAGGAATATTTTACCATGAAGGTTTCTTGTATGTCTTCAGATAATAGTGCAACAACATATCTGAGGAACACGTCTAGATATCTGAACAAGAGTCATCAACTTAACTGTATTTCTGATTTGATCCTTTTCACCTGATCTTTGACTATGTCTTTAGAGTAATGAGCAACAACTCTTCTGACGAACATATCTTTGACATCTGAACTTGAATTGATAGCTTGCATCTGATGTAGACTTGATTCTAATCTAGAGCAACAACATCTTGGTAGACTTTGTTTCTTCTGTAGACACTTGAGTTTTCTGAAGCAGCAGCTTGTTGAGAAGTGTTCTAGAGATCTTCTTTCTGAATGACGTTCATCATTCCATAGAACTACTGATGTACCTACAGAAATAAAAGAAAGTAGTCTTTATGATGATTCTTTAGACAATAGTCTTAAATCATATAGAGCTTTCAGATCTGCACACTCAAGAAAAAACTAGAAACAAATTTTTTTACATATAAAACATATGTGTTGTTATCATCAAAACTTAGATATGAGGTGTAGAAACAAATCTTGCTCTAACATTACCTTTTGTTGCTACAGAGCAAGAAAGAGTTGGAGACTCGAGGAGTTTTTACCATTTGTCTAGTTGTTATGTAGTGAGTGGAAGTTGAATCGAAGAGATTTGTTTTCCTTGATCAGAATTACTAGCCTAAAATGCACGGCCAGTGTGGCCACCACCCGACTCAGGTGGTAGTTTTTTGCCATGGTTAGATCTGATGTAGGCCTATGCTAGTGAAGGCCACATGTTGTTCTGATTCGCCATAAGGGCTAAATGGGTATGTGAAGCAAGTCAGGTAAGAAAGCAGGTTGAACAGAAAGCGGGTTTGGCCTCTAGAGCTTACACTAATATTCTCCCACTAGTATTAGCCTTTAGGCCTTACACTAACAATCTCCCACTAGTTCTGGAAAGTTTTACAATAACCCTAGTATTGGCCTCTAGGGCTTACACCAACAATCTCCCACTAGTTCTGGAAAGCTTTCCAGTAACCATAACCCAAAGCTCTTGATACCATATTGAAAAGAATGATAAAATGTTGTTCTAATTTTATTCCTCAGCTCTAGGCTGATTTATATAGTAGAAATACAATAACTATAATTAATTCTCTCCTTAATGGAGAATAAATGAAAATAATAAAATAAGGAAATACAATATTATCCAACAAGAATATTCATCGTTCTCAACTAGATGATCTTCGCTTTCCTCATCTTCCTCCATTTCTTCCACAACAGTGATAAGTGCCTAATTTTAGTTATTTGTGTATATAGTTTTACGGCACTTATCATCTCTTTTTCCTCAACTTATGCGTGAACGCGTGCATTTTTGTTATATTTGTACATATTAGATATTATTTGCATTTTTTATTCATTTATGTACCGTTTGATAGTTTTATATTAGTTTTGTAGGTATTGATGCGTATATGGAGCATGAGCAATAAAGTGTTGAAGACACCGCTTCAAACGCTCGATTTTGAGCAATTCATCGGCGGATAAGGCTCAAAATAAGGATGATAAAAATAATCAATTTGGTTGCCATTTATTCATTGTTAGATAGATCATGGAATAAGCTTTCCAACGCTTCGAACCGGATGCAAATCGGAGTTAAGATTCTCAAGTTATGCCGAAAACAAGATTTCATCTTTCTGTTGAGGGCGCTAAGCGGGCTTAGTGCGCTAATTGCGGTGTGGGCGATTTGAAAAGTCATTAAATAAGAAAAAAATCAAATTTTTAGGTCATGGTTTGGGTATTTTTTGCTCCCACTCCATCCCTAAACATTTTTTGGATAGATTAGCTTAGAAAATAACTATGGAGCTTGCATTTGGTTGATCGGAGGTGGATTGCTCATCAATCGGAGCTGACAAATCAGGAGATTTGTGGTTCATTTTTCGTCTTCTTTGTGTATTCTTCATTTGTTGGGTTTGTATGTATATTTACTTTGAAGTAATGTATATTTGTCGTCCATGGCGTTATATTTAATTTGCTTTACAAATCTGTGTTGATTGTTGTCTTAGATTTTTGCTCTGTGCTCGGGGTTTGGGTTGTTATAGACATATACTGTTTGAATCCTTATCTAAGCTGATAATCTGTTAGTTTCTGGAGTGTAGAGATAGATTCAGAGCTAACAATCATTATGGGTGTCGAAGCTTAATGCTTATGTGTTGGTTGTGCGGTTGAGAGATCGTCGATACGATTGATGTGGGTGTTTGCTATGTTGTTGAGGTGTGATGAGAGATCGTCGCCAAGATGATATGGTAGTTTTCTCTACCTTGGGTTAGAAATGACTTAGGGTTTGAGCGATGCCAAATGACATTGACGAGTATTGTAGGTTGGGTATAACTAGTCGATAGGTTTAAGTATGTAACGAGTGAGTATGTTTGTGTCCCTGATAAAATAATTCTATTTGAAGAATGTATTTCTTTTAGGTTCATATATTTTACTTTCCGTTTTTACTTTCAACCCATTTAAACTTGAGCTCGAAAACATAGAAACCGTTGAACGGCATTCTAACGACCATCTCCGTGGACACGATAATTCCCGGATAAATATTTCCAAAACTTTTGTTACTTGCCACTTTACCGCTTCAACAAAATGGCACTGTTGTCGGGTGTCATACCCCAAAATTTTCCCATCTCATTTCTCCTTTCAAAGTTCAAGACTCAAAGACACACTCTCCTAAACAATGGCTCAATAAACCAGGGTTTTAAATTCTCTAAAGAAAATCAATGAATCAAAGTCTCCAATGGATGTGATATGGCTTATGATGTTTCAAAATATCTCCATGACAAAATTCAGGCTTCAATTCCAAGGATTGCCCAGTCAACTGCTCAAATGATCAACAGTCGACTAATTTGACCTAAAAGTCAACTATGGTCAAAGCACAGTCAAAATTCCTGATTTTTGGTCAACATCCTCATTTTGAAGTATCATTCATCATTTGATCAAGTATTGATCATGATTCATCAAGGAAAGTTTAGAAATCAACAAAACTAAAAGTTTCTAAATTAGGGTTTTTGGATTAAAAGACAACCCAACTTTGACTAGTCATATCTCTCTCATACTTTATCAAAAATTCCCCAACCAAATCTTATTCTCAAGGAAATTCAATTCTCTACAACTTTGATGTTAGGCCCAAGGTCAAGAAACGCTCCCGCATAAGAGATATAAGCCAAAACATTACAGGTCCTTCTAGGAGCTCGCAAAAAGCAGTTTTTTCTCAGAAGCCTTATCATCAGGATAAAATCCTCAAGTGCAATTTTGAGAAAATACACAAAAAGAAAGGTGGGGGATTTTGAGAAAATACACAAAAGGCAAAGTGGGGGATTTTGAGAAAATACACAAAAGGCAAAGGGGGGGATTTTGAGTTTTTTACTAATGGGCCTATAATTTTAAGTCATCCATGTGATTCTGAGAATATGAGAGGCCCATTACCCAAATATTACCTCTTTACTGATTTTATTTTCATTTTTATTTGATTTATTTCATTTAAATACAAATTAAATCAAATAAATCATGAATTAATAATGGAAAATCATATATTTGATTTGTTGAGATTTAAATCAATTAAAATCAGTAAGGAGCATAAATAAAACGTGGAAGGATGATTGGAAAAGAATATTTGGACCTAAATGGAAAGAATTCGTATGAATAATTTCTATCAAAGATTCATCATGAAATCACAGGATTTGATTGGATTCTTCCAGGTTTTGTTGACCTAGCATCTTATACTATAAGTATAAAAGGTATTCACAAGGATTGAGGACGAAAATAGGAGAATGGAGAAGAGTTCCAAGCTTCAAAAATTTCAAAGAACTAGGGCAATTCGCAAAACAAGTTGCAGCCACCCTCGAGCCTTTCTAATCGTTACATTCCATTCCTGGAGTCTCAAAGAGTATGATTAAGTCAATCTCCAACTCGCATGGTGTCCGAAGCGCATACATCATGTTCAGACCATCTTATACATAGGCGAGTTTCATTCTTTATGCCATTCATTGAAGAAAGACAAAAAAAAAAGAAATTCAACGTCTTTTATGTGAAAGTGGCCACATATTCGAGTTTGTTGGGTAATTTAGAACAGGTCTGGGGCGTCATATCAGAGCCATGACGCATAGGGAAGGATTTGCCATTGTTAGGGCAAGGTTGAGAAGAGCTTCGATCTCGCCCATACAGGCGGTCTTAGATCAATTAAATCCCATGTTCGTGACGAGGAGGCTGAGTTTATGAGATCTGGATTATTACTTCGTGTTGTTTCTTTTGTTTTTCGTTGTTGCCATGAGTGCAGGTTTAACTATGATTTAGTCGTAGCAAATCCATGGCTAAAACGCAGCAAACAGGGAGCTTCCAAAGGAGAAAGACGAAGACTTATGCAAGGGACCCACGGACAACACGTGGAGAATGGCCATTGGTGAGTCAGAGACGTTCTTTATCCCTCTGTAGGCGTGTCTAAATTCGGTTCGCCGGTCAACTTCCAGGCTTCTCTTTCCAACGCAGAACGCTTGCCATTGGTCAGTCAAAGCCTTTCAATGAATCTCTCTCCGTCCCATTGGTGGAAATGCAAAGCAGTGGGGTCCGTTTTGACTTTTCTTTTGATTCCCCCACTAACTTTTTTTATTTTATTTATTTTATTTGATGGATATGAATATCAACTAACAAACGCAGCTGGATTGGCAATAGAAGAGTGATGTCGAAGCATAAAGATAGAGGGGATCGAACCCTCCCCACGACATTATTTTTTCAAAATTGTTTATCGCAGATCATGCGTTTCTCACTCAGGCAGGTGCTTCGTACGACCTCACATCACAGCCCTTGGATCAACACGAAGTGAGATCCAACGTCTAAATATTTGAAGCTCCATCATGGATTCCCAGGACATTCATGTACCGGATTCTACGCCTTCAGCAGGTTTTTCTTAGTATTTATTTTCTTCCTTTTGTTTTTTTATTATTATTCCTTAAGTAAATTAACCACTAATTAATCCATTAATTTAGGTAATTAGGATTAGGTTTTTAAACTAACCTCTTTTTTTTCTTTTTTTCTTTCCCATAATTATTTTATTTAATTAATTTAGCTAATTAGAATTAATATTTTAACTAGTAAATTTTAATTTAGTAATTAGGTTAATTTAAATATTAATTTCATTTTAATTAATTTAGTTAAGTAGGATTTAATTTTAGTTTAAATAATTTTAATCGATTAGGTTTATAGTTAATTTTAGGTTTAGCCTTTAAACTTCACAAACGATAGACATTTAGGTAGGTTTGTGTCAATAATGTAAGAGTTGTCTAACTAGAGGCCTAGGCTTTCCCCTTAGGGTTTTAACCTTGTTAGGTTTTTACCTTAAGGTTTTAGATTTAGTAATCAAACATTGAATTTCTTCATCGCGATTCTCTTCTCACCTCATACTCCATTGATTGTTGCATGCCTTTAATTTTTATTTTTATTTTTTATTTTAATTTTGCCTTATTTTATCTGCCTTGTGTTTGTCCTTGTGGTTGGTATTACTTTGTAAAGTTTTATTTTCGCGTCCAATTCTTCCTCTATTTTGTATCTGCCCCAAAGCCTTCTAAAATTTTCTGCCCTTATTTTTGTTACCCTTCAAGGGTTTTATTGTAATAGTAATTAGGTTTATCTTTCCGCCTTTAATTTTCCGCATACAGGTGTTTATTGTAATAGCGTAGGACTATTAAAACTGCTTTATTTTCCTACTATGGTTAGTAATCCTAGGGAGTGCAAGATAATTAATCTAATGTAGCTACCATTATTTACAAGATAATTATCTGAATTAAAACACGTGATTGTGCAACCACACACCTTTAGGGTAATCTCTCTGTTGCCTTTGTTGCATGTTGCCTTATGATTCTGTTGCCTTAAATAATAGTCAAGTCCCTCGATTCCGAGGATACCTAAAGCAAGGTTGCCTAAAGAGATTGAAAATCATCTAGTCCCTCGAAGTTGATTCGGTAAATGATGATTGTCCCAATTGCTAAGGTATCCTCGCATGATGCCTAAAAAGATTAATGACTATTCTATCCTTCCCTAAAGACTACCTACCCATCTATATGGTAGGGACAGTCTTGTGGTGAACGATTAATCCCGATGACCCTTCGGTGACCCGCACATCCAATTGAAAGACTTCCTGCCCTCTCATGGTATGGATAGACCCTTTCTCCCGAAAAACTTAAAGAACAAAAAGGACGAACTTAGGGTAGGTAGTTCTTAAATGCTTGCTCACATTCAAAATTCAAAATGCTTTTCACACCTACTTTTTCAAATCAATTCAAAAGGGCTACGCTTATTTACAAGCTAAAGTCCTTATTCAAATCCTTTTTCTAAACACACACTACACTTCTTTAAAACAAACAAATGAGCTAAGCAATTAAGAGCCCATGGATAACCATGGATACAAAGGGTGCTTTAAACCTTCCCTTTGTATAACCTACCCCCGAACTCAAAATCTTTCAAAGGTCTTTCCTATTCTTTTTGCCTTTCCAATGGGATAAAATAAAAGTCGGTGGCGACTCTTGCTTACCGCGACATTTCAAAAGTTTGTTCACCATATTACATCGGGGTTGTTTTTTTAGAATTGCATCGCAATAGTGCCTGTGGTTTTGAGCTTTGTATATATCATTTATATTGTATATATTCCCTTGTATATTTTCACTTGTAAATGTTTACTTGTATATGTTTACATATGAGTATACTTTGGTTGGTGAATGTCAATGAAACAAGTTGAACTCGGATTAGCTCTTTAATTACAAATCTTCACTTTTCAACTTGTGTATCCAAAATTCGCCAACTTTTTCTTTTTGTATGTTAATAGTTGTATGTGTTCATACTTGTACATTTATGTTTTCTTTTATGTTCATGCAATTGTTGTATATATTTGTACATGTAACATTTTTTGAGTGTTTGGTTAGGACGCTTTCTTTAGGCTGTGCGGTGAGACATCACCATGGCATAAATTGAGGAAGTTACTTTCTGGGCACTAATACAATAAAGGCGTCGAGCTAACAACGTAAAACAAGCGCTTGCTGGGAGGCACCCCAAAGATTTCTAGTTTTGGTTATTTTTTCTGTAAATGAGTTGTGTTGGTGAAATGGAGAATGCATGGAAAAATTGCTGCATTTTTCTGCATGGAAAAATTTCTTTTTGCTTCACTTGGCCTCTCTCTCTGTTTTTTCCCACTTTCACCAAGGCTATTTAGTAGTAGATAATAGTTTTTTTAATTCTTTTGTAGTTTTTTGTCGTCAATTTTGTTCCGTTAGCTTGAGGAATTTTTGAGGTGATTTTCCAAGATTGAGTGTATCAACTTACAAATGTATGGTAATGATATTGTTTTTGAAGTTGTATCATTCAAGGTACTCGTTTAGCGTTTTTTATAGCATAACATGTTTAGGAAACTTTTCATTTGTACAATTACCATGTCATTCATTATTTTGCATTACTTGCTTGTTGATTGAATCACTTTAGTTCCCTTTTTATCCACAAATGTGATGAAGCTTTCCATTGTTTACATATGCTGGAGGCCACAATCTTTGTTTTAACTGGATTTCATTATGCTTAATCTTTTGTTTATGTTGATATTATGAAAGCGTGAAAAGGATCAAGGCATTTTGTTTCATTTTGAGCACAACCACCGAGCCAAATAGTTCAATTTACCTTGTGAGCATGTGGGCATTTGTTAACCCCTTTGAGCTTTTTGTCAACATCCATGTTATTTCTTGAACTTTTATGCGTGCATTTAGTTCACTTATTTTGGTATGGATGTTAATTATTTGTTTTCTTGAACCCTCAACCATGATTTTTGGTTTGAATTTCTACCTTGCCTTAGAAAGTAGGGAGTATTCACCCTTTGATGTTGGTTGAATTCAAGTTGGGGAGAGAAATGTTTGCTACTTATTTGGTTATTTCTATGAGGTTGAAAGAGAAAAGAAAAAGAAAAGAAATAAAAATTTGAAAAAGAAAGGAAAAGAAAAAGAAAGAAAAAAGAGAAAAGTTTTGAAAAAGATGAGAAACTTCGAGGGGGTTTATCCATAAATTTGTCCTCCTAAGCTAAATTGGATGCCTCAACTACAATCCATATAATATGTAAACCCATCTTCTTCTGTAACGATTCCTTTATGCCACATATAAATCGAGTTACTTTTTGCCTCTCTGATTCTCCTAGTTCATTATGCTCAGAAAAATGCAAGACTTCTGATGTGTGTTCAGTCACGATTCTATTTCCATGAAAACTCTCTATGTACATCTTATAAAGAATCTGTTCATAATCCTCTGATAAAAATCGCTCCAACATCAATTGTTTCATTCCTTTGCCTTTGCCTTTGCCTTTTCCTTTGAACAACAAGTTTATCCCACCAAACAGCAACAGTACTTTTAAGCATGATTTCCACCATCTTAACTTGATTGTTCTCAGATAAGTCCATAACATCGAAGAATCATTCGTCGTCGATCTTCCAATTAAGAAACTCCTTCACTCCAATTGTTCCATAGAATAATAGAATATCAACTTTCACTCGATAGTCATGGTTGTTCTTTCAATTTCAATTATCAACCTCTTCCTTGTAAGATTCTTCTTCTTTGAAACTCAGATCATCAACATAGTTGTTTCAACCACGTGGAACCTTAATCGGTTCCTCTCTCTAGTTTCTTTGCCAATTCCTATTGTTAATGGCGTTGTTCACATTATTTGCTAAAGTCGCAATCTGTTCGATCAAAGTAGTTAGAGTTGCGGTAAAAGTCGTGGTAATTGATATGGTATAGATGGCTAACAGATATATTAAGTGACTTAGGAATATCTAGTATGTTTGATCTTATAGTTTGGATATTTGTTAGGATGACAAATGATATCCTAGCAGAAATCAGCATTTCAATAGAATACATTATATTGATGAATAAGCTTCAATCAGAGTTAAAGAAAAAACTCTCTCATAAGGGATTTCATTTTGTTCGGGATGACATTTGGAATGAACACCAAAATAAATGGAAAGTTTTTCTCATTGATGAAAAATATCAGTCACTACACATAGTAAGGTGATTGCTACTACTGTGAAATCATCTAAAATGCATATGCTTGAGTAGATAAAATAAGAACCTTGATGGGAAATAATTTGTAAGCATGTATCTCGAGATAAAATCTGCACTTGCTAAAAAGTACATATGCATGGCACCTTTATGCTAGTAAGGGTGACCAAGGGCTTTAGATTTTTTTGTGTGGTTTAGGGCAAGCTCACGATGGTGAGAGACCCTGTTTTAAATGTGTTTCTGATGTGGAGAAAGAAAACTCATGTGAGGTGAGAAGCTATGTGTTTGAGGGTATTTTCTGTATATCCAGAATATCCTCGTTATTATATGAATGAGGTATTTATAAGGGTTTCTTGGGTCTAGGCTAAAGACGTAGAGAGTGGTTTGCCCTAACTTCATGACCATAGAACATGGTATTGGGAGGATTGGTCTCCTTGGATTATGAGGAGACAGGTTTTTCCCTTTTGTTGAACCTTAGTTAGTTGATATTTGGGACATTTCACTGCCCACGTTTATATGCTTGAGGCTAATTTGGAAGAACCAAGCCCAATTGGGTGACTAGGTATCCCTATTGGACGGGTTTTCCCTAACTCTTGGCATTATGGGCGAAGCCTTGGGCGACCTAAGGTACTACCCAATATACTCGCCCCGTCCAGCATGTCAAGATTTCCCTTATTCTTCATAAGCTATCCCCTATTAGGGCCTAATAAAATCATATGAATATAAAATTATTCCTCATTTTGAATATATTAGTAAGAAGATCATCAATAAATGCCATGAGTTGCCTCTAGATGTTTAATCCTTGGGAGTTCTATTGTCCATAAAATCAATTTTATTAGAATGGAACATATATTGGACTTACAAGACAAAAAAAAATCATATAACTTTTGATGTTGAATTATGAAAACCTTCCATCTCATCTTAAAAAGGTGTTTTGCTTACTGCACGTTATTCTTAAAGAGCGTACCTATTTAAAATGAATCATTTAACTTTTGATAGCTAAAATTATTTTTCCAAGCCCTCAATAAAAGAGTAAGATGTTCAAATTATTTAGCCCTCATCGTTAAATTTCAAAAAGCACAAATCATATGGTGGAGAACTTGTTACTTTTCATTTATGTGTGATTAACTTGGAGTTTCCAAAGTGGTCAAGTCGTTACACAACCCTAATAGAGTGCGCACATTTATATCATTGTTTATGAATTCCAATCAACCTCGATGTTTGTCGTGCATGAAGTCTAGTATGATGTTCAAATTTTTCCGTCGGGTCAAATTATTGTGTGTCTTATCTTTATTTGATTATCGGGATATGATTGAGTTACAAAATATAAATGGTGATCTTAAACATCTATGTTATCTTAGTTTTTCGATCTTTCTCGAAGTAGAATAAAAAAGCTTACTAATTATGTGTTCTTTCTTTTAAAGTTACAAATACTGAAACTGGGGGAAGGTGAAAATTTTGAAGAATTTCCAGTGAGTTTTCATAAACTCGGTAACCTTTTAAATCTGGATTTCACTAAAACTAAAGTGAAAAAAATGCCAAAGGAAAGGGTAAAATTAAAGAACCTCGGAGTATTTTGAGTTCTTTTTATGTGGACAAGGGTAGCAAACCCAATATCCAACCGTTATGAAAGTTCAGTCTTTGTGGAAAATAACGATTTTAGACCTTCAAAACATTGTCGATCCATTTGAAACATTTTTAACCAAATTAAAAAGTTAACCTTGGAATAAAAGTGTGAAAAATCACTTAAAGTAAGGGAAGTGTTCGATAAACTACAACATTTCGAACATTTGAAGAAGTTGTCAATCAAGAGCTATAATGATACATGTTTTACACATTGGTTAGGAGACAATTCATTATGTGTATTGGATCCTTATTATTAAGCAACCATCGAAATTATATTTTGCTTCCTTCACATGGAGTTTTGCCACTGATCAAACATTTACTGAATACTTGGTTTTCTGGAATTGTGGTGATCGGTAAATATTGGAAATGAGAATGGCTACTCTCTTTATATTACATTTCCATCATTGGAAAGTTTAACTTTCAATGATATGAATGGATGGAAATATGGATAGATGAAAGTTTTCCTAGTACTCCAACTAATCAGCAAATGCTTGAGTGATGGCAAAACTCTAAGTGAATGAAGCAAAATGCATTTTCTAAAATTGCTCAACTTTAAGGATACAATACTTGATATTGTGGAAAAAATCTTACATGTTAACTCCAATTTCACAAGGTTAAGTTGACTTTTCAGATTGGTTGAACATTCTTCTAATAGATTGACAATATTTTGAAGATCTAAAATCATTAGTTTTACGTGAAGATTGAACTTTTCTAACGGTTGATATTGGGTTGCACAACCCTTGTTCACGAAAAAAGAACTCAATACATCAAGATTATTTAATTTTCTTATTTTCTTTGGTATTTTTTTCACTTTAGTTTTGGAGAAATCTAAATAATAGAAGTTAACGAGTTTATGAAAATTCACCGGAAACTCTTCCAAATTTTCTTAAATTTTCTTATTCTAGTCCGAGAAAGATCTAGATGGCATAAATGTTTAATATTTAAGATCAACAATTGTGTTTGACAACTTATAAGTGTGTCACTTTATGCTTGATAAGTGTATCTACTTAGAAAGATAATAACTCAAGAATCACCCATCATGGATCTTTGAGGTTAGGACTTCGCATGCTTCTACACAAACCAGAACTAATATTCTAATCCCATTATTATTACCAGACTTAAAGATAGATTTTTTTACTGTAATGCCACAAAAATGAAAAAAATATACCATAATGCCACAAAGTGAAATCAAATTACCAATGTGCCACACTTTCTCTTGTGGTCCGGCCACCCCTTGGACGGACGGATGAAGGCCTTTTTCTCGTAGTTTGGGTCCGGCCAGGGGTGGGCCGGACGCTAACTACACCTTTTTTTTTTTGATTTTTTTTTTTGTTTTTTTTTTTTAAATTGATATAAGTGTAGAAATTAATTATAAAAAATTGTTTTTTTATTATAATATAATTAATAATAATAAAAAATATTATAATATAATTAAAATTAATTTATAATGCCAATTGATTTATTATTATAAATAATAATTAAAATATAATAAAATGTAATAAAAAACATTATAATATATTTAAAAAAACATACAATTGCCAATATTTATTTTATTCACCATATAAACTACAAGGAAAAAAAAGCCTATTTTTTTTTGGGCTTTGGTTGGACCATATGACCCCCAGATAAACATTTTTTGGGTATCGGTACTCTTTTACTCTTGCGTAACGGTTGCTCGTTGTCTGGTGGAGGTTGTCTTTGTGGAGAATCGTCACTTGAAAGATCATCGTTTTGATGCGACGGACCACCATCCATAAAACTAGCCAGTTGTTCTGTAGTTAATGGTGGTAAATTAAGTAATTCCTCATCGGTCATTTCAAGGATTGGTTTATCGGACGCCACAACGGGTTGTGCCATTTGTGCTTGAAATGGTGGATAGTAGACATTCGTCGTGTCAAAGGTATATTGTTGTTGGGAGAGTGAAGGGGCGGAGGAAAGCGGTTGAGATTGGGAGTATGATTGGTCGAAGTCGGGTTGAGGGATTGGGGTGTTATGTAGCGGTGGTCGAAGTGTTGATTGTTGATATTGTTCTTGGTGATAGTAGTAGTTTGTTTGCGGGGTTGAGGTGTAAGGGGTTGGAATTTGAGATGGGGTGGCAAAAAATGTGTGTTGTTGTGTGGTTTGAGTGTGTTGGTATGTTTGTGGAAAGGAAGAAGTTTGTTGTTGGAATTGTGTTTGTTGGAATTGTGTTGTTGGTTGGAACTGTGGTGTTGTTTGGAATTGTGGTGTTTGTTGGAATTGTGGTGTTGGTTGGAATGATTGTGGGATTTGTTGATGAAAGGTTGTTTGTGGGGTTGATGTAGAGGAAGGATAATAACGAGGGTCTGCCAAATACGTTTCTTTCGACAAATATAACAATGGAATATTTCTTAACCATTGCATATAATTATCGGTGTGTCGTAAAGTAGTACTCAACTCACCTGTCATTATTAAGTTTTTTCTACCTTTCCACTCATTGTTCTCGTGAATGTTCACATGTCGATAATTACAATCCTTTACATCATTCTTCGTCACCAAGTGATGATCTCCAAGACACCTCGGGGGTTGAGGGATGTTTTGCGTAAAACCAAATTGAAGCCTAACCCTGTCGGCGTGATGCATTTCCACAATATGAAAACAGATAATATATGTAGTTGCACTCCACGCTCGAGCTTCTCGTTGAGTGCGATGAGGATATTCTTCGTAAGGCCTCCACAAAAACTGTAAGACATAAATAAATATAAGAGTCGTATTCAAGTAAATGAAAGATTTAGTATATGGCTTGGAAAATAACTTACATCTCCTTGGACCATGTGATCCAAAATGAAACGATATCCATCAAGAAAAGTATTTGGAGATGAGTAATACTCCATACCTCGTTGTGCAAATCTTGCATATTTAAAAAGTTCAATTAGGACTATGCGTTAATTTATTGGAAAAATAAATATATAGAGTAAAGAATTTACCTAGTGGCGTATGGATAGGATGGAGCAATTTCACTCCTTGGAGCAAGTTGTGGAATACGATAGTATGTCCACACAGCGAGAATGAGTGAGCATCCTCCAACACTCATGCATCCTACACGACATGCTTTGCACATCTCCCTGTAAAGGTAAGCCAAACACGCGGATCCCCAACTATATTTGCCACATTCATCAAAATCTTTGACAAATTTGAACCAAGAAGAATGCAATACACTATGAGATTTATCAGGAAATAAAACAGCAATCATACTTAAGATATATAATTTTGCATGCAGTATATTTTCCTCCTCGGTTTGTTGAGAATGGGTTTCTAATTCAATCAACTCGTCGTGTATCCATGTTAATTTTACCGAACCCTTCACCCTATAACCGACCGGTTGTATGCCTAAAGCATCGATACAAGCATAATCGGGACCTTCGGTCTCACCTACTACAGCTCTCCCATCTACGCGGAGGCCAAACAACATATTTATATCCTCTAATGTGATTGTACATTCACCGGTCGGCAAATGAAACGTGTGTGTTTCAGGCCTCCACCTCTCAAGCATCGCAATTACAAGTTTAGAATCAACACTTCTAAAGTTGATTTTAGAGACAATCCCAAACCCGGCTCTTTCTAAGTAAGGCTTGATAGCCTCACTTGGCTCCCTGTCAAACATATGATTATGTAGTCTAAACCTTTTAGACTCATCCTATACAAAAAATATATAATTTGGTTAGTATACAAAAACAATAAATAGTGAAAAATACGTACAAGAATACTAGTAACAAATTTACAATACGTACGAATGCAGCCACGTTCTCTCTCGTGCCTCGATGATTATTTCCCAAAGCAAGCAAACCAGACATGTTGTGTGATTGTGGTAGTGATAATTATGTGTTTCAGATGAATATGCAATGTATGAAATTTGGAAGATGTTATGAGTTTGGAGTGATAATGATATGTTAAATTTATAGTAAAAGCAAATGCATTGTAGAATCCATTGGACAAACAAGTGTAATGCATGCAATATATGGAGCATGCTATTATCCAACATATATTAGACTCTATTGCATGCTTTTACTATTTGATTTGATAACACAATGGTTGATGGGACAAATCCATGCATGCATGCAGCGAAAATTGAGCCTAGTTGTCGTCCGTCCCACCCTTGGACGAACTCCAACTATCCTAGTTGTCGTCCGTCCCACCCTTGGACGGACTCCCTTGTGTCTAGTTGTCGTCCGTCCCACCCCTGGTTGGACTGAAACATGATTCGTCCTTTGCCTGGTGGATTCCCTACGTGTCCATCTTTGGTTGGCACAGTATTAATACCACTTTGACTGATAAATGTATAGCAACACACATTCAAACACACATTCAAACACACATTCAAAATTTATTTCTTCAGAAAACAAATATAGATTCACTTCAATGGCTCAGAGAAACATTATTTGTTCAGTGCATTACAATGGTGTTATCAGTAACGATCTAACCAACGGTTTTTCGTTTAGTAATACCGAAACAAAACGTTTCAAAGTGCATTGTAGAGCCGATTTTATGCATTTGAAGGAACGGATCGAAACAAAATTGCAACTTCCTGTAAGTGAAATTATTTATCGACTTCCTTTGTTTAATGGAGAAAGCGGTATCATTTTTTACGTCATGAAACCAATAGAGGACGACGATGGCGTTAAAGTGATGTTCGAATGTCACAATTCGTTTGCTCCTCTTGACGATATGGAGCTATATGTTCATATTGTTAGTCCTCCCATTAACCAATCGCAAGAGTCTCATTCGCATCAATACGGTTTGAGCCAACCCACTGATGAAGAGCCAACCCAAAACAACGAACCATTTATACCCGACGAACAGGTGGACGAGTACAGTGAGGATGAAATACAAGAAGTGCAATATGAAGATCTTTTTGGTGATGACAATGAACCCGATGATGTTGAGCCGTCGCAGCCTACACTTGCACGACCGATTAGCATGTACGCCCCACCGGATCACATGCGAAATATTTGTTTAGAAGAGACACCGTCTGAATCAATTTTTGGTTCCCACATAACAAACTATAGTGATGTTGATTTATATGAAGGAATGGAGTTTGAAGACAAGGAGGAGTGCGTTGCTGCTATTCAACATTGGCATATCACCAATAATCTTGATTATTGGGTATACAAATCTGACACGAAAAGATATGTCATCAAATGCAAAAATCCAACTTGCAAATTCAAATGTAGAGCATCCGTTCGCAAGAAGAATTCTAAGTGGATGATAGGTAAGTTGAGTGGACCACATGTCTGCACAACCACTTCAATGTCGCAAGATCATAGACAACTTACATCAGATATTGTCTCTCACTGCATCAGAGATTTGGTTAACACCGACCCCTCAATTAAGGTAAAGCTCATAATTTCTCATATAACAGGAAAGTATGGTTATAATATATCTTACAGGAAAGCGTGGATTGCAAAGGTAAAGGCCATAGAATCCTTGTATGGAAACTGGGAGACATCTTACAATGACCTTCCACGATGGTTATTGGTAATGAAAACATATCTGCCTGGAATGATAATAGACTTGGAAACTTTACCTGCATTTTCAAACGAAGGAAGTCAGTTGGGTGATAAGATGATATTCCATCGTCTATTTTGGGCTTTTCAACCTTGCATCCATGGTTTTGCCTATTGCAAGCCAATTGTTCAAGTCGACGGAACATGGTTGTATGGAAGGTACAAAGGGACATTGTTGATGGCTGTGGCGCAGGATGGGAATGGTAACATTTTTCCAATTGCTTTCGCTATTGTCGAGGGTGAAACCAAGGATGCTTGGAGTTTTTTCCTTCGTAATCTAAGAATCCATGTGACACCCCAACCCAATCTATGCCTAATATCAGACAGACATCCATCGATTAAAGGTGCCTACGATGATCCTGCAAATGGATGGCAAAATCCTCCGTCATCACATGTCTATTGCATAAGGCATATCGCGCAAAATTTTATGCGTGCGATTAGAGACAAAGAACTACGTAAAAAACTCGTCAACATGGGTAATAGTCTGGTTGATATTTATGAAGTAAATTTTTGACATGTTTATTTCACTTTGTCGGTTTCTTGACATGTTTATTATTTGTGACAGGATATGCATTGACGGAGTCAACGTACAATTACTATAGAACCGAAATTCGTCAGACAAATAGAGATGCTATGGAGTGGATTGAAAATATCCCCAGGGAGAAGTGGGCAAGGGCGTTTGATAGAGGGCAACGATGGGGACACATGACGACTAACCTTGCAGAAGCAATGAACTCTGTGCTAAAGGCTACCAGAAATCTTCCAATAGCGTCTTTGTTTTCGGCCACATATTTTCGGATGGGAGCATTATTTGGTCAACGCGGACATGAATGGACAAAGAGGTTGACATCAGGCCAAACTTTTACAGACAAGTGTATCAAGGGGATGACTGAAGAAGTCAACAAAGCAAGCAGTCATAATGTTTACCAGTTTGACCGGGAGAGGTTCTATTTTATGGTGGCCGAAAGAATAAACCGCAACGATGGTCGTCCAACTGGTACTTACGGTGTTGATTTGCGAAAGCGAACATGTGATTGTGGAAAATTTCAAGCGTTCCATTTGCCTTGCTCACATGTGATTGCAGCATGTGAAAGTATACGCCAAGACTACACCATTCACATACCCGACGTGTTCAAGATACAACATGTTTTTAAAGTCTACCAACAAAGCTTCCAGATCCTCCCACATCAAGACAATTGGCCTCAATATAGAGGGCCTACTCTTTGTCATGACGAAACTATGCGTAGGAAAAAAAGAGGCCGCCCTAACAGTACTCGGATTCGAACCGAAATGGACGACGTGGAAAAGGAAAAGAGAATGTGTGGGATATGCCGTGAAGTTGGCCATATCCGAAGTAAATGTCCAAATGTATCAGGCCCGTCCAATAGGCCTCCTTAATGTTTACTTCAACTGGCTTTATTTAATGTTTACTTCAACTAGCTTTATTTAATGTTTACTAAAACTAGCTTTATGAATGTAATATAATGTTTTTTTAATTGAGTTTGCAACCATCAATGACTAAAACAACATTTCACATTAAACATAACTAAAACAACATTTCACATTAAACATAACTAAAACAACATTTCACATTACCAATACAACATTCAATGACATCGAAATAAAGACCGCTACAAATAAAACAACCACACATGAAACACTTAAAACGACCATCAACACAAACATATTCTAAGAGATTACAACCATCAACACAATATCGTGTGGTCCTAGCATCATCATAAGGACACCAGCGTCATTTTTCACGGCTCTCCAAGAACGAGTTACTACTCCATTTGGGGCTTTCTCCGTGACCAGCCTTTCAATTTTCCTTATCTTTTCACCCTCGAGAATGTTATCGTCTAACCATCCGATCAAGTGCCTCTGTAGATGCTCGAAAGTTTGGGTGTTCCATAGTTTGATCTTCAACGGAGGCTTTGTTGCTGAAAAAAATAATGTTGCATCTCTCCTCATAGGTGGAAACGTTGGAAGGGGTTCCTCAGACATCTCCAATAGTAACACTATACCTTCAATTGCAACTGATGTGATTGGAAATGTGGTTGTACAGTCTTATTTATAGGCAAAAAAATAATAATAAAATATATGCCCTCGTCCATCTATTGGCCGAACCCACACATGTTCGTCCATCTATTGGCCGAACCCACACATGTTCGTCCATCTATTGGCCGAACCCACAAATGTTCGTCCATCTATTGGCCGAACCCACACATACATTTTAATTATTATTTATTATATTTTAATTATTATTTATAATAATAAAATAAATATTGGCAAATGTATGTTTTTTTAAATATATTATAATGTTCTTTATTACATTTTATTATATTTTAATTATTATTTATAATAATAAATCAATTGGCAAATAATTAATTTTAATTATATTATAATATTTTTTATTATATTTAATTGAATATAAATATATTTAATTATATTATAATAAAAAAACAATTTTTTATAATTAATCTCTTCACTTATATCAAATTTTTTATTTAATGTATTTAATTTTAATTTTAATTTTAATGTATTTAATTTTAATTTTAATGTATTTAATTTTAATTTTAATGTTTTTTATTTAATTTTAATGTTTTTTAATCTTTAATTAAAATAAAATATCAATTATACACTTTAATAATCATTTAAACAAAAAAAAACAAAAAAAAAATAAAAAAAAAAAGGCCCAGTTACGGTCCGGCCCACCCCTGGCCGGACCCAAACTATGCAAAAAATTTCTTCACCTGTCCGTCCAAGGGGTGGCCGGACCCAAACAAGAAAAGTGGCATCTTGATAATTTTTTTTCACTTTGGGGCATTATGGTATATCTTTTTCGTTTTAGTGGCAGTACAGAAAAAAAATCCTTAAACATATTCAAGTGGATAACTTTTACAAAATTAACCTGTTTTATAAAATGAAAATTAATTGATTGTTGCCCATAAAAATATTTCTTCTATCACTTAGAGCAAAATTGATTGTGTTATGGATACGTAACCGGTTTTTTATACAAATCCAGTTTAAACCAATTATTTTCTCAAAACCATTTTTAAATTGGTTATTTATATATTTAGATTAAAAAAAATTGATTATTTTTATTTTAAATTTAATTGTTTTTTTTTTTTTAAAACCAGCTATTGTTATTTTTATAATTGATTTTGGAAACCATTTTTATTTAATAAAACAACAATTTTAATAATACTATGAAATAATAGTGGAGTTTCAAACCTGAAAGGAAGCATACAATGCAGCAAGGAAAGGGTGGTTCAACATGTCTAGGGTGTCTCATAAAATAACTTTGTAGATTTTGTTTCTATTGCATAAATCTAGTAAACGATGAAAACAAAAAATTGTAGATTTTGTTCATGTTCTGTCTTATGGTTTTGTTTTACCAAGAAAAATTGGTAAAAAAAAAAACTTTGAATGTTCATATAGACAGACCAATCTAACTATCTATGGTTCTAACCTCCATGACACTACAAGAATAGCTTACAATAATTAGAAATAAGCATTCAAACACATGATGAACAGAAACTATCAACTATCACATTAAAAACTCACCGAAATTCCAAACACGCAATTCATGCCTCGTTTCCTTTGAAACCTTTTGTATATGGTAGAGAGGGTGACAAAGAGATTATCATTAATTGCTCTAACTAGTATGGGTAACACATTTATTAAGTGGCTCAAGGATAAAGAGTACATTTGATCATATAGTTTGGGTATTTGTTTATGATGAATTTAATACTCTTAGGACAAGAAAGGACACCCTCGCATAAATCAACATTTCAATCAATGGCGTCATGCCGTTGAACAAGCTTTAATCAAAATTGAAGAAAAAACGTTCTCATAAGAGGTTTCTTCTTATTTTCGATGACATTTGGAATAAGAACCACGATAAATGAAAAGCTTTGCTAGCTCCTCTTAATCACGAGGCTCAAGGAAGCAAAATATTGGTCATTCCATGCATTGAGGTGACTCTTACTGCCGTGAAATCATCTAAAATGCATATGCTTGAGTAGATAAAATAAGAACCATGCTTGGAATTATTTTGTAAGCATTCGTTTCGAGATAAAATCGTTCCTCAATTTGAACATATTGATAAGAAGATCATCAAAAAATACAATTAATTGCCTCTAGCCTTGAAATCCTTGGGAGTTCAACTATCAACAAAAATAACTTTATTGGAGTGGAACGGTATATTGGAAAACAAGATAGGGGACATAAAAACGAAAAAGAAATCATAGCAACTTTGATGTTGAGTTATAAAAACCTTTCATCTCATCTTTAAAAGGTGTTATGCTTACTACACATTATTCCCTAAAGGTTACCTATTCGAAACGAATCAATTAACTTCCCTGTAGATAGCTAAACAAAATTTGCCATGCCCTCACAAAAGAGTAGGACTATGAAAAAGGTCGGTGAAAGATACTTCAACTAACTATTATCGAGATTACTTTTTGAATAGTCAAGAAAATACAAACATTGTTTTGTAATGCATCATTTAGCAAATTATGTTTGTGCAACTTTCTACTTCACCTTAAAAGTTCAAAAAGCACAAAGTATATGACAAAAGACTTGTCAAATTTCATTTATGTATGATGAACTTGGAGTTTCCAAAGTATTCAAGTCGTTACACAACCCTAATAGACTCGAACACTTCTACGGCTATATATAAATTTCAATCAACCTCGATATGTATTGAGCATGAAAATCTAAGATGTTGTTCAAAATTTTCTCCCGACTCAAATTAATGTGTATTATATTTATTTGATTATTGAGTTTTCAAATATAATTGGTGATATTAAACATCTCCTTCATCTCGACCTTTCTCATAATAGAATAAAAATACTTTGTGATTCTTTGTGCTCACTTTTAAAGTTACAAATACTGAAACTAAAGGAATGTGGAAATTTTGGAAACTTTCCCGTGAATTTCCATAAACTCGTTAACCAATGTTATTTGAATTCCACAACTAAAGTGAGAAAAATACCAAAGGAAATAGGAAAATAAAAGAAACTTGAAGTATTGAAATCTTTTTACGTGGACAAGGGTAGTGAACCCAACATCCAATAGTTAGCGAATTTCAATCTTCGTGGAATCTTAGACTTTCAAGACATTACCAATCCATGGGAAGCATTTTCAAACAATTTGAAAAGTTAACCTTGTGAAATTGGAGTTAGGATTGTCAATCCACTTGGATTTTTGCCATCACTCAAGCATCCGCAGATTATTGGACATTCTAAGATATTGGTGATCGATAATGATTTGGATATATCAGAGTGACTATTCACTTTCTATTGCATTTATGTCCTTTGAAAGTTTAACTTTCAATGTTATCAATGGATGGGAATATGAATCAAGGAAAGTTTTCCATAGAAATTTTCTCCTTGTGTTGTCTACCAAATTATGGATAGTTGGACAATATTCAATTGATAACATTTTAATAGACGTATCAAAGTGAGATAAGATATGTCGGTGTTGAATGGAAGGATCCTCTATGTAATGGATCATACATATCTTATCTCATTATGACACGTCTATTAAAATATTGTCAGTTGAAGATTATCCAGCTATGAATATTCTGGTAGACAATACTTAGAAGAGTTTTCCAAGAAAAACTTTCCTCATTCATTATTCGCATTCATTCATATCCTTGAAATGAGAACTTTCCGAGATAAAAATGTACAAAGAGGAGTCGCTCAATTGCCATAAAATTCTTTAGCGATCACCATTATCCTAGTAATCCGAGTATAGTCTCCAAGTGAAGGAAGAAAAATGCATAGTCTCCTAACCAATGTGGAAGAAGTGTACCATCATAGATCTTATTGATAGGCTTTTCAAGAGTTTGAAATATTGTAATTTATTGAGCATTTCCCTTACTTTATATGAGTTATCACTCTTTGCATACCATTTTAATACCAATTTCATAAGGTTAACTAGACATTTTAGATTGGTTGAAAATGTTTTGAAGGTCTAAAATGGTTAATTTTTCGTGATGATTGAACTTTCCTAACAGTTGATTTTGGGTTATCCTACTCTTGCCCACATAAAAAGAACTCAGTACTTCAAGGGTCTTTAGTTTTGTCATTTCCCTTGGCATCTTCGAACTTTTATTTCAATAAAATGCAAATAAAAGAGGTTAACGAATTTATAAGATTTCACGACAAACTTTTCAAAATTTTCATCGCCCCTCAATTTCAGTATTTGTAAGTTAAAATGGAGCATAAAGATTCACGAAGTTTTCTTATTTTACTGACCTGAGATAGGTCGATATGAAATAAATTTTTAAGATTTTAGATCACTAATTTTGTTCAACAACTCATAAGAGTTGCATAACTTTATGCTAGATAACCATCAAAGTTGATTGGAATTTATAGACAACGATTGAAGTGAGTGCAATCTATAAGGGTTTTGTAATGAATTTGCTGCTTTGGAGACTCCGAGTTCATCACTCGAGTCATTTTTAATATACTTTGTACTTTTTGAACCTTTTAAAGTGAAGCATAAATTCCCACATGCATAATTTGTTAAATCACGCATTAGGCCATGCATTATAAAACAATATTGGTATTTTCTTGACGAATGAAAAAATAATATCGATTGTAGATAGTTAAAGTATCTTTCACTAACTTTTTCCGTAGTCATACTATTTTGTTCAAGGGATGGTGAAAAACTTACAACTATCTGAAGGGAAGTTAAATGATCCATTCAAATAGTTAACCTTTAGGGAGTGTTTTTACATCTCTCTTTCAAATATCCCATTCCATTCCAATAAAGTTGATTTTGTCTAAAAAAATCTCAAAGATTACAAGGCAATAGGAAATTCATGGAACGATCTTCTTAGCAATATGTTCAAACTGAGGAACTATTTTATCTCGAATGCATGGTTACAAAATAATTCCCATTCTTTTAGAAGCTCAAACATATGTAATTTCACGGTGGTAGCGACCACTTTACTAGGTGTAGTGACTAGTATTTGGCTTTTTCTAACCCTATGGTAAAGAAGAGCCACCAAAGCTCTCCATTTATTATGGTTCTCATTCCAAGCACCATCCAAAACAGTAAGAAATATCTTTCTTTCAATTTTGATTTTGTTCAAAGGCATAGAGTCATCGATTATAATGTTAATTTTCACGATGATATCCTTTGTTATCTTAAGGGTCTTTTCGGGAATTGGTTTTCTGAGGGTTTTGAAAGGGAAGACTTTGGAAGATTGCGTCTATATCTTGAAATAGGTTTGCTATTATTTAAAAGTTTAAAAAACAATACGATTTTATATGATAATGTAATATGTTTTTTTTTACAAACGAACTCATATATTAATTTTATATTATTTTAAAAATATCATGCATTTTAAGATATAGATGCAACCTTCCAAGATCTCCCAAAAACCAACTCACAAACGGATACTAAAGTACTAAATTGATATCCTAAAAGTATTAAATTCCTCTAAATTAAATACTCAAACTATTAGATCAAACATAATCGGTATTCTAGAGTCACCAAATAAATGTAGGGAAAGGGTGGTCTTACCAATTCCTCCCATATTAATTCGTGCAATCACTTAACACTTTCTCAGTGTTAGACCCGAGTCAATTAGAGATAATCTTTTTGTCACCCTATCTTCTATATATACAAAAGGTTTAATTTAATTGGAAAACTTGTTGAAGGATCGGTTAAAATTAGAATCGATATTACATGGTATTAAAGACATTTATTTGTTGATGTCATAATATTTGATTCTTCAGAATGATCAATGTATTAGACTGGGTCTTTCTTTGTCTAATAATGTGTTTCAATATTTATGATTCTCAATGGGGAAATCATCAATCCGACATATATCATGTGCCAGTAAAAGGAGCATATCTTATCTATTTATATGATTACAACTCTAGTATCACCCATCATGGATCCTAGGTTAAGACGACACATGATTCTACGCAAATCAAAATTAATATTCAAAGTCCATTATTGTTATCAGACTTAAGCATATTTGAGTGGATGATGTTCACAAAATCATGCAGTTTTATAAAATGAAAATTAATCATTGATTGTAGCCCACACAAATATTTCTAACATTATCCCACTTGAGCAAAATTATTTGTGTTATACTTATGTAATCACTTTTTTTTTATATAAATCCAATTTTAAGCCAACTATTTTCTCAAAATTACTTTTTAAATTGATTATTTAAATATTCAGATAAAAAATTTATTATTTTTATTTTTATTTGATTATTTTTTCTTTTAAAAACCCAATATTATTATTTTTAAAATTAATTTTTAAAACCTTTTTTATTTAATAAAACAACTTGTAAAAAAAGCATGGCGTTTAAGACAAATAGCAAATGAAGGAAAAATAATGGAACTCTAAAAATTTGGTATGTAAATAGAAGATAGTGTTTTCGACAAATAGAGAAAACATGGCATTTGAAATAATATATATATATATATATATATATATATATATATATATATATATATATATATATATATATATATATATATATATATATATATATATATATATATATATATATATATATATATATATATATATATATATATATATATATATATAACAAGTATTTTAATAATACTACGAAGTGATAGTGGAGTTTCAAACCTGAAAGGAAGCATATAATGCAGCAAGAAAAGGGTGGTCCAATATGTCTAGGATTTCTGTCTCTGTGCAAGCTCTATGCCCCTGTAGTTATGGACAAAAGTGAAACATTAGTTTAAAATTGACTACAACCAAGGAATAAAAAAAGCTAAACTTATTTTCAGATTAGGCAGGAAAAATATTCAACTAATACGATTGAACTCACCTGAGTTTAAGCACCGCAATGGAGAGTAATCACCTTACGCATCTCATACATTCAGAGTTGTCAATACAGATTATTGTCGCCTATTAAAACCATAGGATGGAGTATCAACAGAATCGCATTGTCACTATGATTAGACTTTATCTAACAATACCCAACTACTAGAGTAATTTCTGTTAGGTAGGAGGAGGAGAAAGAGGATTCAACAACATAAATAAAAGAGGATTACATTTACATATCAAAGGTAAAAATAGAAGTAGATTGAAAACGTACTATATACCATGACTGTTTAAATTTGTTTCCAAAAACATGTAAGTTGTTCACGTCCGGTCAAAGAACTGCAGGTCACATGGTTGCAGACTTATTTCACATTAAATTCAAAGACTAAAACTTACAAAAAAGTAGATTTAAGAAAGTAGAATATTAGTTACACATGTAATATTTTGTCCAATTTTAATATTATTTACGAAAATATTACTTCATGTTTGTTATGAAATTAACCAAAATAATATAGATGAAGGAGAGATAAATGAGAGAAAAGAAGAGAAAAAGCAATATTGTATTATATTCTTCTCAAGGGTACCATTTACATTGCAATATGATCCATATTTATAGTACATGACCAATAACAACCATTAACTCAAGGAATACACAAAGGTTAAGAACTTAAATTATAGGAGTTAAGGAATATAGGAAGATTGAGGAAAATGAACATCCACATCTATTTACTATTATTCATAACAATGTTTTTATTATAAATCGTTTTGGACTTTTCACACATATTAAAAAAAATAAAAATCTATCATATAAGAAAGATAGATGTTCTTGAAATTGTTGTGAACTTTCAATAAATCTAACCTTACGTTAGATTTAGATTTTTGTATTCCTTGCTTTAATATTTTTACGCCGAATAATTCTCTGAAGAACGATCCAACTGATATGTGGTGGAAGTTCAAGTACTCGAAGACTCGAAGTTTAATTAATTTTGATTTTATTATTCAGGTTTCTATTTACTGCTTTAATTATTATTTCATGATATATATTGTATGCCAATTAATATGCCTATTATTATGAACCGAACCAATTTATGCATGTTTAACCGTATCAATATGTCTGGCTAATTTAATTGAGATATCGGTATGTAGAGTAAGTTAACCGTAGGGATCCGAAATAAGTTGGCTTAAATATGTTTTATTAAATATCACTTGTTTTTGGTTTTATGTCTAATCTAATTTGCTAAAGTTCTAAAATCAACAGAGCGAGAGTTTGAGATTTTAGAACTGATAAAGGTTAAAATCAATAGAGCGAGAGTTTGAGATATTTAACTGGATAGTAGACATAGAACATTAGTTTTAAGGATGGAGAAAGCGTATTAGAACTAATTAGAATTTATTTATTTTCAAAAAGTATTTTTAAACTCGACGCAGGACAGCGAGAGCGTACGCTAGGGAATACTAGCATGATCCGAGTCAACAGAGCGAGAGTTTGAGACTAGGAGATTTAAGTAAGTAACGTCTTCATGAAGCAAGCATTCTATTAAATATGATGTTTTCAAAAAGATTTTCTAAATCTAATGGGATGGCGAGAGCGTACATTACGAGTTAGGATAGTAGTCTAAATCAACAGAGCGAGAGTTTGAGAGGAAGACTTTTAAACGACATAGTTAATAGAGTCTTTTAATTAAATAAGAACCATAGCCAATGGACCTTCGTATAACCTAAGTTAGACGAAATATATACTGGTATTCGTTTATTATTATATTCTTAAAATTAATATTTTAATTTTCTCGTTAGAAACAACCAAAGTATTAGTAGCCTTAACTTTACATAGTAACCTTAGATAACGGTAGATCGATTCATAGTCCCTGTGGATTCGATATTTTTTAAAACTACACGACACGACTGTGCACTTGCAGTTATCAGATTTATAGACACGTAAAGTCGTGATCACAATAGTGAGTGTGTTCAGCAGGATAGTTGAACAGAGGGTGAGGCACTTGAAGATATGAAGATGCGTCTTATATTTTCCATTCATCATTTCAAGTTTATTCCTTGAAAAAGCTTAGTCTATCTTAGATAGGGGGAGTGACTTCTTATGTCAAGAAAAGTATCTTGGTCAATAATACTTTTACATCATGAATAAAATGTAACATTATAGTCAATTATTTGTAAATGGTTGAATCTAACCATGTGCAACTGGAATCCACAATTATTTCTCTACACTAATGAGGTAGCTGTAGGTCTAACAGTCTCAAGGTGTTCATAACAACAGAAGTCTATGTCTATGACTAGTGAGTCAGAAGAGTAAGTGGGGAGTCTGTTACTTGGTCCATAGGATGCTTTGTCTTAATCTTTTGAAGAATCTTAAGCTATGTGCTTAAAGGGAAGAAAAGTGACAATGTCTGACAGGATGTCATGACATGTTTAAAGACATTGAATCGTCTAAGTCAAACATGGAAGTCTGTCTTGAAGTTTATCTACACATCAGTGATCGGTGTAAAGTACAATCAATGACTATGCATGTACTGGTATTCTAAGATAACTCCTATCAGAAAAACAGTCAAAAACTGCTTTAGAAAGAGTAACTGCTTTTGGAACTGTTTCCTAATTAACCGTTTGACCGTTAAACAAGACCAAAGACCATCGTTATTTCCTATAATCTCCAATGGGTATATAATGGCGTCTCCATAGATTACAGAAATCAAACTCTCTCAAGATGTCGTTCGGGTGTGTTCTTGTGAGTCGTCTCTGGGTTTGGTATTGTGATGTGTTGCTTTACCAAAACCTCTTCAAAAAAGGGAAAACACGGGCTGGGGATGTTGTTGGTCTCTACCATGGGTTTTTCTGCAATAACAACAAAGATGTTCCATCATATACAACCTTCAGTATAGGAACTATTTTCGTTGTGATTTGTGATCTGAGTTATGAACACAATTGTGATTTGTGTTCTGAGTTACGTGGAATAATGGCAAGAATCCATCATTGGTCTCTCGTAAAACTTGAGCTAGGAGTGGATTTCTAGTTCCAGACAACGGCTGTCTCCCAAGATTAATTGTTCACATTCCATTGCAGATTATGACACTGGTTGACTCTTTGTCATATTATGTCTAAAAAGGGGGAGAGATACTGATGCTGATTTTGCTACTGTCAAAAGAACAAAACATGGCCTTGTTGTCTAGAAAGTTGAAGTTGCTGTTGATTATTATACATGCATAGTTTAAGCCAAAATAAGCCAAAGGGGGAGATTGTTGATGCTCTGTTCTGTATTATTGTCTGATTGGCATCTATGTTTGGCTAAAACATATAATAGCAGCAAAAGGTATTTAATATAAATCTTGCAAATATAAAAGAACAAAACAGGTACAAGCAAGATGCTATATGGAATGTCATGACATCAACTCATGACATCGCGCCTGCAGAACTGGAAGAAAGATTCAGTTTGTTACTCAACAGATACAGGATATTCGTGGAATATTTTGTAATCCTATGTGGCGCAAATTTAAAGGTCAAAAGAATATTGAAGAATCAGATCAAAAGATAAAAGATTCAGGAAGAATCAGATCAGAAGATTGAAGATTCAGCAGTTTCTAATTTAGGAGACAAATTAGGAAACTCATGATTAAAAGACTTTTATTGTAGCAGAAGATTTCTGCAGATTTGTAACACCAAGGAGTGTTGTGATTTGTAAGCCCAAGTCCAATTGGGAATAATTTATAAATAGAAACTTTGTAACCTAGTTTATAGAAGGGAAACCGAATTCAAAAAGATGTAGTCATTAGGGTTTTTCTAGGTAGACCACCCATGTTGTGGGATGGCTGCCATGTCCTTCTCGAAAACTGTAGGTAAGAGAAGTGATTGTTCTCACTCGAAACCTGTAGATAAGAGTTGAGTATTGTGTTCTTGATTGAAGCTGTGAAGTAAGATCAAGTTATTGTTCATTGTTAATTGTGTAAATAGCTATTGCAGGGTTGTAACAGTTAGGTATCACTAGGGAGTGAGCAGAGGTTCTCTTGTCTTGGATGGATGTCTGGGATAAAGGTTGCATTGGGTAGTGACTAGGTAAACCAGAGGTTGTTTATCTGTAAATCAGAGGTTATTTACATAAATTAGTACTACTGATAGTGAAATCTTCTTCCTGGCTTGGTAGCCCCCATAGTAGGTAGTTAGACCGAACTGGGTTAACAATTAACTGTGTTATTTATCTTCTACATTGTGTTGTTTGTTCAGTCGTAGATGTTATGACATCGTGTATAACATCAGGATCAGAAGTGTTAGCTATTCCTTTATAGAGCCATGTGAAATTTACAATCTGGTTATGTTGACTGAACATATATGATCCCAGTTCTCATTGACTCCTTCTTAGGGGTAATTAACAATTGGGGGATCTTTCTGTTCTTCCTTTGCTACATTAATAACAGATCATATGTCTTGACACCGTGAATGACATCCTGCGTCTGTCATTCCAGAATTTTCACTGGGTTCACTTTATGTTTTTTGATTTTATGGGTTTCGATGAAGAATCGTTGAAGGTGTTCAATATTTTATAGGTTATGACGATGTTTTTGGGTTTATGTTGATGAAGGTTTGGAAATATTTAAGAATGTGTGGGTTTCTTTCAAATCTATTGCTTGTTCATTCATCAAATCTCTATATTTTAATGTAGCAGTTACTTCAAATTTAGCTATTTTTATTATTAGTTGGCAAAGAGGAATTATTACAGAAAGGAATAAGAAAGATAAAAACACATAATGTTCGATTCGCCAGTATTTAAGTTATTTAACTAGTCGTTAATTTTAATTTGTGCTTACCAATATGTATAACTGGCCTCTTGGAAATACATAATAATTTAGTTTTCTGCACCAAGTGGAGAAACATCAATTGTCCACCCCTCATATGGAACAATGAGAAATTGGTTAACTCTCATAATGTGGGAGCAAATGATAGACCCAAAAATGTGGTACTCTATTTGCAACTCTAATGTTTTAACTTGATGCAATTCTTTCTATACTGAACTGTGCATTTTGATTGCAGGGTGATTAACTGTGTATTATTGTGCGTATCAGATTGCAACCATGGGATGCATTAGAAATGGCGCGGGAGAGATGGATGATACAAATTTCAAGTATGTTAGTGGTGATCATGGGAAAATTGATCTCTATGTTAGGAAGGTAACAATTCTTTATGCTTAATTGCAAACTTTCATTAAGGGTTGTACATACTTTTGCAACACCGCTAATCTAAACACGCGCTTATGTTTTGGAAAAAACCAGTATCATTTTGTTAAAACTGTAGATTGTGATGAAGCTTGCAATTGCAATGGAACAAGTAACCGATGCCTTGATCGATCTGATAAAAGAGTACGAACATTAGGTAAACCCTCCTGTAGAGGAGTAAAAGCTATAACTCAGCGTTTAGATTAGCCAATGAGGTTCTAGCACATGTAACATTGTGTTGATCCTTTAGGATGATTACTTTATGTTATTATTTTCAACATAGTTAATTTTCTTGTTACAATTGATGATCTAATTTCTATTATTTAGAACTTTGCGTATTCCAAATATGTGAGAGATTTGAAGCTGGAAAGTACTGAAAAAAGGTCTATTAAACGCAATTTACCTTTTAATGCATTGATTATATTATAGACTGTAGACTAACAATTTTTATTTTGCATACCTTATATGATTTGATGCAATTGAATATTCAAAGTATACAAGTGATGTTAATTGGGGTTGTATGCTTCAAGGTAGTCAGATGCTTGTTGCTTAGGTATTATGCTTACTATTTAACGTGTCAATATTAGATTGTTCTTTTTATAACTTTATTTTTGTGTTAGCATCTTTATATGTTTTGCTTTGTGTTAAGGTATAACAACAACACTAAGTTTAACAACACCATCTCAACTATGTTTACTTATTTATAGGTGATTACGATTCATCATTATAAATATGGATATTCTTATTTGTTGCTTCTATCCTTTTGTTGTAAAAAAAATTTCTTCAGGGAAGGTTTGTATTTGGATCAGATGTGAGATTGTTAGCTCTGGCGATTTTATTTATTGCTGCTCTTGTCGCTTTTTTCCGTGTCTTTGTTTCCATAAAACTACTAAATAAATTTTCAAATCACTGGGAGATATCCATAATGGCTGTTGTCATCGTTTTCACAATTTTGTGAGTCTATTACTTTCATATACTACAAGATTTTTTTCTGTAGATTGTTTAACATCATTGATAATCCAATATTGATGTGAGTGTTCACTGTGCTCATCGTGGTTGTTGGTGATTTGATAAGTTAGATTAGTTGTTAGAGTAAAAACAATAGAGAAAGAGAGATGATTTGTACCTATAGTTTTATTGATAGCAGACTACCAACAAATAATCAAACAACAAACTTAGACAAGGCTACTAGATAAAGCTAAGCTTTGTTCCTCTGCTTCCTGCACTGTTACACCAACTCCCGATTCATTAAGGAGACAAGTTATCCCCATGCCGTATGCCTTGTTCCAAACTTAGCACTTTGCCATTTCACATGTTTCGCGAGGGTGAAATTGTAAGCCACTATCTATGCATCTTAGTTACAAGATTTTCCATGTTCGTTGAACCATGTGCATGGTTTAGGTTTTGGCAGTGTAAGCATGCTTACCATAGTGTTGTCACTTAAATATTTGCAGTGTAAAACTACAAACCTCCTTGATTCTCACAACCATAAAACCAAATCTAACATTTGAGTGATGTGCCACTGTCTTGTGGCTTCCGCGGGGAACACTCAGATGCTATGTTCAAGATCCATAGGTTCATTTTTGTTAAAAACCACTTCGTTACCAAGAACAACCTTGCCTTCGGCTTCTCAAGTGGCAATAACGTGTAATTACAACTACACAAAACTCAACCTACCAAAATTTCTATGGGTTTTTCCACACTTTTTTAATCCTTTTTCACCTCTCCCTTAATTCCACACTTCCTGTTATGCTCTTGTTTTTCTCGCTGGATAATTTATCTGTCTGTTGTTCCTTAGTAATCTTGAAAAATTCCCTTCCAAAGTCCCTTAAAAGGTATATTTACCTTATTTTTCTAATCCTAGATAGCTCCCAAATTAATATACAATTAAACAACAACTTTGGTATATTTACCTTATTTTTCTAATCCTAGATACCACCACATTTGCATCATGTGCATTGGTGTCAAGATCACAACTTTGTAATATCTCTCCTATCTATTTAAGTCTTGCCTCATGGAGATCACCAAGCACTCTCTTGTGTATTATTTGATTTGTTTTTGTATGATTTTATGCTTTACTAACCTTAACCAAAATATCCAAAATCTGCTTTGCTTCCCTCATTTTTGTTTTGCAAGTTAGGCGATTGAATCAAGAACATTAAGCATTGCTTCAACAGCTAGGGTTTTGGTTGCTCAAGCTTAGATATTATTTTATCATTGATTCTTAAGGGATAATTCATCAAGACTTAACCTATAATCTTAGGCATGATCTCTTCAAGCTTTATTCAACTTCAAATTGATCAAGAATTGTTCAAAGATTTGATTGCTTGTTCCTAAAGAAAAGCCAAGGTCCATGTGTTTATTTCCATGCCTTCATCATCATGCAACCTCAAGCTTTGACCATATTCAATCAAATTACAATCAAGATTTCATCAATTGAAGTTCATATGTTCATCAGGATGCCTTGAATTGCAAGAAAAGCTCAACAGATTCAAGTTTGATCAAAGAAGTTTGACCTAAAAGTCAATATTTTCAAGCCTAAGTTATAAATATCACAACTTACTCATAGTTTAACATTTTTTAGTGTTTCTTTTTGAAAACTACTCTCCTTGACATCCTTAACAACTTCTCTATATAAGTCAAGAGCTAATTATGGTTGGAAAATCATCAAAGATGGAGAAAAATTATAGGTCATTTTGTGGATTCAAGTGAATTTTTCCTAAATTTCAAAATTTGCAACTCTCTCAATTTTCAATATTTTTGAGTTATTCTATTGGCTACATATCATTCATGATGTCCTCTACAAGTTTTCTTCAGGAGTAAAAAGCTAATGGTGCTTGGAAAGCCATGAAGAGTATGATGACATTATAGGTCACTTTGGACCATTTTGTACTTAGAAAAATTCTGACTTTTAAGCATTGCTTTTGTACCAACTTGATCATGTCACAAATTTTGGCTCAGGTGTCCAAATGAATACGTTCTTTACAAGACACACAAGTCAAAAGCACTTTAAGCTTGTATTTGACTTTCTTTGTTTTCTTATGCTCTTGAATTAGAGTGTTTTGAGATGTAGTTAAATATTTGTTATGGAGGGTGTGGGTGTACCGGGGGCTCTTGGTTAGTTGAGGGTATATTATGTGTTGTATCAATTTTGACATAGTGTTATTCTCTGGTCGTCTATTGATAATGACTGTGGTTTTTCTCAAGTTTTGGAGTTTCCACGTTAATCTCGTGTGTTGTTATTTTGTTCCTCTTTTTCTCAATGTTTTTTTCCAACAATTGGTTTCAGAGCTTTTGGTTCGATCCAGGGATAGGATTTTTTAGTATGCTCTGTGGTTGCAGCTTTGTCTGATCTTCCACATCAGAAAAGAAAAGTGGTGTTGTGAAAGAGTCGTTGAACTGCAGTCATATGTTCCGCTGTGCAGTTTGAGTTAGAGAAAATTGATGGAAGAATTGTTTTTGACTTGTGGAAAGTCTAAGTCAAAGATGTGTTGATACCATCAAGATTACACAAGATGGAAGATTATGTCGATGGTGGAAGAGCTTCCTACCAACATGGAAGTTGTACCATAAAGTTTAAACCTAGTTTTCGGTATGTGAAAATTCTTGAAGTGATTTTATTTCAAGTGAAGTATAGTTTTCTTTAGATGGAGTATGATAGTTTTTAAAGCTATGATTGTCTGTGAAGACAATGTGAAAATTCTTGGAGTGATGTAGCTTCAAATGACTATACTCTTTACGGTGGAGTACGATTGTCGGTGAAGACAATGAAAGTTATTGTATTATTTTAATCAAGATGAACATTGTTGGGGTTGATTGAAAACATACATGTTGCAGAAGTCCCACATCACTTAGTTTTGTGAAGGAAAAGAGAGTCCAAGACTATATATAGGATTAAAGTATTTCTAAGTCCCACATCGCTTAGGTTAGTGATGGAAGAGAGAATTCAAGGCTATATATATGATTCAAGTATTTCTTTACAACAATGTGTTATGAGAGTAATGCTCTAGGATCACAAGAGAAGGAGACGCCACATCTCAACTCAAAATCTTAAGGTGTTAGGTAAATGGGTCCTCTCTTATAAATCTAACATTCCACCCATTCATAGGCAATGAGTTCCCCACATCTTATAATAGGATCCAACATCGGATCTAGCTCTCACTCCCCCACCAAGCCGAACCACGGCTCTGATACCAGAGATGGGGAGTCCGGGAGAGTCGAGAGCACCAATGAAACCAATGTTCTAGGACCACGAGAGAAGGAGACGTGACATCTCAACCCAAACCTTTAAGATGTTAGGTAAGTGGGTTGTCTCTCTGATAAATCCAACATTCCACTCATTCATAGGCACGGTGGGACTTTAACCATTCACACTTGTACACAACAAACAATTGGAGAAGTACCTAAAACCATATCCTAAGAACCCTAACATTTTAGAGTTTGATTGGCGATCATCAAGGATTAGTGAGAAGGTCAAAATAAGTCCACCACCCGCTGAAGCTGAGCCTCCAAAGAAACGCGGTCGAAAATCAATTGGATCAGAGATACATGCTTAAATGAGTAATGCGTTGTTGTAAAAAAATTCCTTTTGGTACTTTGTTATTATACACCTTGCTTTATTGTTTCAAGAGTTTAACGGTGGTTTCTATTACTATGTCTTCCTTATAAGTAATTAAAAGAACTGTTTAGAAAATTATAAATTTTAATAATTATAAAGACTTGATATTATTCTAATAATAAAAACGTGATTTGATATTGAATTTTATTTCATAGAAGGTGCAGAAAACAAAATTATATTATATTCTAACATGATATTTTAATATTAATCTCTTCTATCTTTATATTAACCTCAAATCTTAATTATTGTCAATAATGATTGAAAAGAATATATATCATTGTAAAATTAGTTTTTATTTATAAAATCAGTATATGTTATCATAAAATTTATAGTAGATGAATTTGATTAATTTGAAAATTAAAGTAATTAAATTTAAATGCATGTGAGCAAAGTATAAAATATAACTGATTTTAAAATGAAAATTTCTTTGCCAACCTCCCAACTCTCTAGCCCACCTCTGGTGAAAAACCCAAACTACCCCTGACTTCGGAAGTTCATTTCCGAAATGCAAGAAAAAGGTGTTTTCGGAGATGCATCTCCGAAAGCGCCTTTTTTTTTGAAAAAATTGTCTTATTTCGGAAGTTCATTTCCGAAAACAGCATTTCGGAAATGAACTTCCGAAATAATGCGCGTTCTGCAGATTTAACAAAACACTCCCCCTCCCCCATTCATTTACCCTAACTCAAATCAAAACACAACCCCTCTTCAAATTTTCTGCCAAAATCAAGTGTAAGATCAAAGAGCATTCCCAAGTCTTCTTCCAAACTCATCATCAAACACTAATTGGTAAGTTCTACATTGTTTTTTCAAGTTTTAGATCTATTTGAATAAACTCTAATAGGGTGTTTAGAAACTGAAAAAATCACATTAAGATAGGTTAGTACTGATATTAGGATGTTAAGTAGGCATAAAAGTAGTTTTGGTTTAGGTTTTTTGGGTCTACCATTGAAGGTTGCAGAAAAGCTCTGCGCAGGGGTGTTTCGGAAGTTCATTTCCGAAAACACCTCCATCCCAGTTTCGGAAATGAACTTCCGAACTGTATCAGAAGTGCATTTTTTTTTGTTTTTTCATTTGTCTCGCATATTAATCGATTTCGATTGTTTACAGGAACATGTCAGGCAACCAGCCAGCACGCATCAGACAGGGCAGGGAGTCCCAGACTGCGTCGGCTAGACGTGAGCGGGCGGCGGCGCAGCTGGCGTCGACCCAGGGACGGGGCCGGGGACGCCGTGTGCGCGTTCCACAGGACTTGGTGGAAAGTTCATCTGCTTCAGGCTCTAAGAGTAGGCTGACTCGGGTATCTTCTTCCCGCCAGCGAGAGGAGGAGGATGAGGATGAGGAGGAGGTGATACCAGATGTTGACCCTCCAGTCGGGGAGGAGGAGGAGCAGGAGGAGCAGGAGGTGGATAGCTATCCGGGAGGGCCTTTTGACACTTCCCTGCTGATTCACTACCAGGATCACGTCGCTCGGCGGATCTGGGAGGGAGAGGTTTTTTTTTTAACTTAGCCGTTTATTTGTCACCATTTTTTATAATTTTACCGTTTATTTCTCGCTTATTTGTTTTTTTTGTAACAGGAGAGAGAGCCATTGAAAATGGTGAACCACTCCAGGAAGATTTTCGGTCTGTTTAAACCATCAGCTCAGTGGTTTAACGACCATGTGCGAGGTTCAGGGCTTAGCGGACTCTGCATGACCGGGTACACCACCATCAGCACCGGCATGCAGGGGGCATTTGTGGAGCGCTGGCACAAGGAGACGTCTTCTTTCCACTTGCCGGTGGGGGAGTTGACGATCACCTTGCATGACGTCTAGTGTCTTCTCCACCTGCCCATCAGGGGGTGATTGTTGGACCACTCCAGGATCCAGAGGGTCGAGGCCATTGAGTGGATGATGCACTATTTGCGCCTGCCGCACGAGGTTGCTCACCTGGAGTGTGTCTCGACTTCTGGGTGTCATGTCCGATTCAACACACTGAGCCTCTATTTTGATTTCCACCTGGACGCGGCGGCCGAGGCCGAGCAGGAGGGTAACGACCTATTCAGGGAGTACCACCGCGGCTGCGCTCTCTGGTGTTGGTACATGCATGTGGTAGGCGCTGCATGCTTTGTGGACAAGAGTGCCAGGTACGTCGACGTGGCCTACCTCCGCTATTTCATGGACCTGGATACCGTTCACCAGTGGAACTGGGGGTCAGCTACTCTGGCATATCTCTACCAGAAGCTGAATGAGGCCTCCAACTGGAGGACGAGGCAGTTGGTCGGATCCTGCACACTGCTTACGGTACGTTTTATTTTAATACATTATCGTATTTATTTATTTATATATGTTTCGTATTTAATTTTAATACATTATCTTGTTTCTGTTTCAGAGCTGGATCATCTCCTACTTCTCCCGCATCCACGGCTACCACCTCGATCCTGCGTACGTGGACGCCTTGCCCAGGGCCGCCAGATACGATCTCCAAAGGGGGAACGATGCGGTGGGACCATACCGTGGATACCTGGACCGCACTCTGCACAAAGATGTCACCTGGAGGCCGTTCATCAACTACGCTCAGATTGTCCCCTTTGACGGCATTGCACTTTATTCTGGCTGGTTGGCTTGCGGGACTGGCATCATGGTTCGATATCTCCCTGAGCGGTGCATGCGTCAGTTCGGATTCGTGCAGCGGATACCCAGGTCACCCTTTGAGGCTGCTCCCGACACTGTGACCCGAGTGCAGCTCACTGCCATATGGGAGCATTGGGAGGATCATGTGGTACCGCTGGAGTACCGTCTCACTCGGGTCACCCAGGACTGGCACAGTGAGGAGGGATACGTCACATGGTTCTATCGGGTGTCACATCCTCTTCTGAGACCCGACATTCCCGACGCTCCTAGGCCAGCACACGAGGAGATCCTGGAGAACCAGCAGGCCGAGGATGATCATGCTATTGATCTCATGCCGATCTGCCAGCGGATATCGATGCTTGGGTGGGACGCGTTGGGTCGAGCTATCGTGGAGCGGGGCGGTCCAGAGGCAGTCGCCGTGATGGAGATGATCGTCACTGATGCGGACCGTGCGGCGACATACAGGCGGCAGAGGAGGTCTCAGGGCGAGAGGTTTAGGCACACCCAGTAGTGGTCGGGTTTATATATTTTTTGTTATCGGATTGTATCTTTAGCACACTATTTTTATTTTTTTCGGTTTGTATATATTATTTTCATCGGATTAGTATTTTTTTTTGTTTATTTATCATATTAGTATTTTCAGTTTATCTATTGCTTATTTTATTTGGCGTTTACGTTTAATTAAAATGCGAGACTGTTTTAGATAAAACATAAAAAAAAAAAACACAGTTTCTGCATAATTCGGAAATGAACTTCCGAAACCCCCCAAAATCTAAACAAAGGTGTTTTCGGAAGTTCATCTCCGAAGACACCCCCCATGAGGTGTTTTCGGAAGTTCATCTCCGAAGACACCCCCCATGATGTGTTTTCGGAGATGCACTTCCGAATTAAGGAAATTTTTTAAAATAAAAAAAACGCTTCGGAAGTTCATTTCCGAAGCAGGGGTATTTTGGGATTTTCGCTGGGGGTGACCCCCATAGGGAGGTGGGTAAAGAAAAAATCTTTTAAAAATTATTCTAAATGACTTGGGTTTCATTTTATTTATAAATAAAATCTTTGTTAACATTCTATACTTCCTATATTGTAATACTATTTAGGTAATGATAAGATTTATTAACTGCAATACTGTGTTATGATTACATCACAAAATGCAGCTGAGCACATTACAAAACATTATTCAGCCATGTATTAATTTTCAAATTAACATTGACTAGAAAAGAAGTAAAGGTAGAAATATAGACAAAATAATCAGTGTTATATTCTAACTTGTGCTATGAGTTCATTATAGCAATGTTACTCAGAGAGACAATTAAGTAAGAACCATTTTTTGCTTATCAATGAAAAAATAACATTCAGCTTGAGAAAAATCTACTTCACTAAAAACATAAAATTGTAAAAGAAAGAAGCTTATCCATTTTAAAGAAATCGGTTGCAAGTCGAAGATGGCGGTACGTGGGTCATAAACCTCGCCGGCAAGAGATCCAATAACCATGGTCACACCATCAAGCCGCAACAAAGAAACCCCAGTGGTCGAACAAAACCCCCTTTCAATTTCCATTTCGGTCGAACACTTCAACCGTTGTCGTCGTACAACCATCAACCGTCGCCATTGCGCTTCCTCTTTCTCCTCCCTACTCACAAATTTTCAATCTGTCGCACCTCCAACTACTTCTCTCTCGGGTTTACGTTCTCTCACTATTTTTCTCCTTCCTCTAAATTTAGGTTTTAGATTAGTTTAGAAATAGATGTTTTAGGAAACATTTGTGGGAACATTTGTGAGGTGTTGCGATAATTGTCTTGGCAACATACAAAAAATGCTGCCTGATCTTTTTTTAGGCAACAATTTACACATGTTCCACAAAAGTGTTGCCAGAAAAAATAAATATTGTAGTGAGTAGAGCAAAAAGTTGAGTGCTGATGATGCAAGAACTAATCTGAATTAGCTAAAGCAAGGCAAGGAACATATACCTCGATCAGCAAAAGTAAGTGACGTTCATTTGGTAAGGCTTGTAATTTAATTCTGACAATGTTTCGGTGTGCAAATAGGTTACTTGAGGACAAGCAACAACTCAAGTTTGGGATTGTGATTACGTCATTTAGCAAGAAAAATCAACGAATTCTGAAAAATAATTGAGGATGTTAGAAGCATTTAAGTGCAAAAAGCTCAAAAAAGCGCTTTTGGGTGAAGCAAATGAATTAGTGAGAAATTTGGTGAAAATAGGAACACAATCATGTTGAAGCCCCTAAGACATACGCAGCCATAACTCGCCCACGTAGCCTCTAACACGCCCGCGAAAAAAAGCAATGCGGCAGCATCAAGTAATGATGGCGCTACTCGCCCGCGTTGTAAAGTACTGTGCCAGCATTGCAGCTTTTCACTAACACATTTTCTGACTGCTTTATAAGGAATAGAGACATGAAAAAATACAGGGTTCGATTACCAATACCTAAAAGTGACGTTTTAGAGAAATTTTGGAGCTTTTGGAGTCATTGGACAACTTCTTCTTCAAGGATTCTTCAGGTTGAAATTATGTTCTTTAGGGGACAAAAGTCGCACGCGATGTCCTAGCACCTGGTTTAACAAGATAAACTAGAACCACCACAATAAGTGGTACAAGATGACGAGGCATTTATTCATCGTATTGGTCATTTTATTTTACTTTGAAGAACTAGGGTCCTCTATGTTCTTGAGAAAATTATCTCTGGTCAGAGCCAATCAATGACTATAATGCAAAGAGACGTGAACAATGACATGAGTAGAAGTACAAATGTGTGTTTTTTGAGCTTAAAACTCAGAATTCATGGATTTGCAGAAATTAACTTGAGGTTGAAACGATGAAGCTTCGCACGCGCTGGTGGGAAATTCAAATCTTTCACCCAATAAGCGCTTGACACGCAACTAGCCGCAAACCTTTTTATTTTCTTTTGGTTTTTAAATCCTTTTTAATTTCCTTTTCTTTTTTATTTAATTTTAAATGACCCTTTAACATTTTTTACTCCAATTTTTTTCATAAATCATAAAAAATATTTTCTATCACACACACACACGCACGCACGCACGCACACACACGCGCGCGCGCGCGCGCACACACACACACACACACACACACACACACCCAGAAACACACACACACACACACACACACACACATATTAAGAAATTTTAAATAATTCTTAGCATTTTTATCTATTTTCTTTTAAATTTCCATTTAATAATATATTTTCGCTCATTTTCAAAAAAAATTCTTTGCAACTTTTGAGATCTAATTTCTTGTAATATTTCTGACTTTTTAAAATATTTTTGGAAATTTATTTGATCTTTTGATGCCTCTTTGGTATTTTCCATTTAGTTTACTTTTAAAAACCTTTTTAAAAACTTATTTTCAAACTTATTTAATATTTTTTTAATTGATTTTATCTGTTTCTGATTTGACCTTTTGTTGACTTGGTTGATTAATGTTTCATCAATTTCAATTTCTCTTTGAATGATGTTATGGTTGTATGAACTTTCAACATTTCAAATATATTGATAAAATGATCATTGAATCATTTTTTTATATTTTGGATTGGTGATAAGTTTTTTCTGTTGTATCATGAATTTGAATGATTGAAATTGATGATAGATGATCCCTTGTTCAATTTATGATCATCTCTCTTTCTCCATCTTCTTTTTCTTTTGTTTTTGTTTTAAACATTGTGTTACATTGTTTGTGGAGGATGATTTTGTATCATTCCTCTAACATGTAGGACACATAATTTGCTATTGACTGGCCTCATATAGGTGTGACTTCTATATAAGTTCACTTACGGTTGCTTAACATAGTGTTAAATTGTCCCGACCCGGTTGATTCTCCAATAACACTAATTATGTTAACTTTTACTTTTATGCTCTTTACTTTATTCGCATTTAATTTCATGTCATTTACATTCTTGCCATTTATTTTCACTACAACATTTTTGGCCTACGGTCACGCTAAATTTTTCCACAACTCAAAAACTGTGGCCACATACAAGCTTTGGCCAGGGTTTTCAAATCGTAGACATATGTTTTGAAACACTGAATCTGGAGTGTGAAACTATGGCCTTTTCTTCATTTGTCACGATTAACAAACTGTAGATATTTTAAGCCGCAAAGAAAAACTACAGTATTATAAGTTTCACTTCAAACTGTGGCCCAAGCCCAAAAAAATATACCCCGCCTAAATTTCCCTCTTTTTTTAGTTTCCCTCTCGTTAATTATTTTCTTTTCTATTTTTTTTTTTAGATTAAAAAATTTTTTAAAAACGTAACTACAATAAGGTGCCATGCGTCTAACCTAATTTTTCCTCTCCCGTACTCGATTGCGTCTCCTCTGTTCCTCTCCTCTTCCTCGTGCGCGTACGATCCTCTTCTCCGCTTCTCCGTTTCTCCTCTCTTCTCGTGTTCCTCGTCATCTCATTTGCCTCGCCTTTTAGGTTTTGTTTTGCAGTTGATCTAATTTTTATTTTGTTTTCCAGTTTTGATTCCTTTGTTGAGGTACCAAAATAAGCTTCCCGTTGTTTCTCACCAAATACGGTAGGGTTTTAGTTTTACCCAATCTTTTACCACAATTGTTTCTCACCAAATACGATCCCTCACTAAATCCTTATCCTTTCTCCATCTCTCAAGTTTTTTTTTTTTTGCTGAATGGTTTCCTTCTAATAACAAAATCTTTAAATTTTTCTACTGATGAATCAATGAAGAATAGTTGCTTTGATAAGAAAGCTGAATAAGCAAGAAGAAACTTCTCTAGGTAAAGGAGATCCCAAACTCCCAAAGATAGTTTGGCCACAAAAGCAGCTTCGCTCTTCCTGATATATTAGAGAAATATCATCGAACGGTTGTAGCTTGTATGAAAGTTTTGAGCGAATGAGCTATCACTTACACACAACCCTCCTCTTTCCCCTTAATTCTTAAAAGGTAGAAATTTACTAAACCTAATTTATTCATTTCCTCCCTATATTTGTATTATTATTTTTTTGATTTACTAGTAAGAGACCCGTGCTGCCGCACGGGTACATGTCTATTTGATGTAGTATATTTTGAATGATATAAAAGTCAATGTTAAATGTCACTATGACCAATTTTTTTAATTATTATGTAAATAAATTAGACATGAAAAAAATAAATTTTGATAGAGTATTAGCTTCATAATATTATTAGAAATGTAAGTACAAAATTCAAAATATAAATGAAAAATATGAAATTATTTACTTAATTGTAAATTGAACAATAATCATATAGATTTAAGTGTATTTGAAAATAATAATTTTGTTTTTAAATAAAGGCAATAATTTGATAGTGACCCGTAACATAAAACGTTAGTTGTGTGAATGACTATATAGTATTATTCAATGAGATAAAATACAATTTTTATTTTATTGAAGTTAAAAAATAGATTAATTAATGACCCGTGAAATAAATAAAATAATTAAATTTAATATTGTGTTAATAGTGACCCGTGATATAAATAAAATTTTAAGGGGACAACTTCTCTACCCATCACAAAAAGTTGGGTATGGTACCTTCAACCAATCACAAGGTTACAATTAATATTAACTTATTTAATTAATTATAAAATAGTACAATTGTTTGTTGTTTTCAAGATATTTTACATTGGAGGTAACTTTACCCAACTTTTTGAGTTGGGTAAATAAGAATTCACCAAATTTTAATTGTATTAAAATTCAAAAATAGTGTTGAGAGGGACTAACATAAACCCACAAAGTTCAACAATGTAAAATTCAACTCACATTTTAGTTCCCAATAAAATCAATATTGAATATATATAACAACTTGAAACAGAGAAATAAATAATTTTTCCTATCAAAATTTGTTAATAAATTGACTGCTTCTGATTTACATACATGTGCTGCTGCTATATAATTAATCCATTGTAGTATATCTTTTTTATTATAATAAACTGATTTTTAAACAATAGCAACACATATTACTGGAAAGGTCAATTACAAGTCCTATGCGGAGAAATGCTTGTGTTAAGAAATGCTCACGTTTAGAGGCTTATCAGGCGTGCTGTATACTCTGGATTCTAGATTTTTTCCATGTTCTTATGAAATATTACTATTAAATATTCCATTTCTTAATCATGATATAATCTCTGTATAATAAAAGGCAACCAAATGAAGTTTCATTTTGTAGTTCTTTATTGGAAAATTATTTTACTACTGGAGAAGTGGGAATATTTCTTAGTATTCTGTTTTACATTTTGATATGACAAATACTATAATTTTAGCTTCTGGATTTAATTCAGATCTATACATTAGCAATAAGTATGTTAGCTTCTCGGTCTTTTTTAGAATTATTTATAGATTTGTACCGTTTTCAGGTTATTACTAATATTATTCCTATTAATTGTATATTGGTCCTTATTATTATTTTTATTATTCTTAACAGAAAGCATGAAATGAGAACTTCAAATTGGGAAAGTATACAGAAGAAGCAGTGGAGAACTACACTTCTGCTTTATCTAGTAATATCAAATCACGCCCTTTTCAGCAGAGAGAGAAAATTGTGGATAGGAGAGAAAGAGGAAAAATGAAATTGGACCAATAAGAGACCAACAATTAGCATTTGGCTATTGAAAAGTTGAAAAAGTGATATGTTATTTTGTTAGTTACAGTATTGCCCTTTTTAATGTGTAAAGAATTTTTTAACAAAGGGCATATTAGTCAGATTGGTCAATCTCTTAGTAATTGTTTGTATTGTTTGTATATAGTAGATAGTAGATATAGTAGATAGTAGATATAATAGATAGTAGAAGTAGATATAGTAGATAGTAGATATAGTAGATAGATGGCTTGAATGGAGTGAAATTTTATTTTCTTATGAAACTGTTTAATTTCTCAATGATTCAGTGTGAAGGAGCTAACGAAATGTTTGTGGTAAACGTATGTCACCTAAACAAATTTTACCAATTATAAATGTTGTGACATCTCTATAATAGGTAGAGATACATATTATTTGGCTCATCTGATTCCATAGGTTAATGTTAACAAGCTTTTTTATTTATTTTGATTTTATAGTTACTTTAAGATGTAAAATGTTTCATAGCATATTTGAGCCGTGTATGATGGTGTTACTGTGCTAATTGTCTAATAGTGTGGAGTCTTAGAAATTTCCTTTCTGTTGACATTTCAAATAAAGCTTTGTTTTGACTACTTTTTAGTCCATTTTGATTATTGACAAAAAAAAAATGATTAAGGGAAGTTTTTTATTCATGGCGTAAAATGCATCTCTTGTAGTATAAAATAGATGCAATTGTGGTACATGTTGGAGCTGCTTTGAAGACTATTGTTGCTAGTTATTTCCTTGAAGCATTCACTTGCTACTGTATTTACATCAAAAAAGTCATACGGTATAGTCTCAATTTCAGATTAGAGTGGTAAGATCATATTGATACTCCAAGAATATGTTTCTATAAGTGGGAAGATTAAGAAATTAGAAGATTTGATCAAATGGGAAGAAGCAACTGCATGGGATCTATTTCATTTGGTTTAATAGTTAACTACATGCTTATATAAGGAAAAGATCCCATGCTTCATATGTCAGTCCAGTTAAGTTTTCAATCATTAAATCTATATAGTCTATATGGGTTTCTTGATTTGTGCATATTGGTTTTAATTTCTATCACAACTGAATTTGTCACCTGGTTGTAGAAATTAGTGACTATTTTCATTACTTAGAAATTAGTGACTATTTTCACTAGTTAGAGATATTAGTGACTACCTCTGCTTCCATTTTACGTTTCCTTATATATTCTTATGGCCAAGTTTTTGGTGGAGGAGCGAGAAGGAGGTAAGGGAAGAGATCGGTTTAAAACTCACCAACCGGAAGGATGCAAGCTTCAGGGAATGGTACTTCGAGGTACCCTATTGTTTTCCTTGTTGTTATTATCCACTATTGAATTCAATAATTTATTTTGTCTTGGTTTTCGATTTTGGTGGTTGAATTTGTTGAAACTTAAAATTAGAAAGTCAGACGCAAATTCATTTTTGTATTTTTATCAATTAGTATGAGAAGGAAATGTCATGATGTAATTGCATTTCTATGATACTTTTCACATTAAAGTTACAATTTGGTTTTGGAGAGGGTTATGTAACAACAGGGGCGGAGGTTTTTTTCCGATTAGGTAGGTTCAAGGGAGAGGATTTGTGGTTTAAATTGAGGACTTGTGTTTGGGTGAGTATTTGTCTTTGAATAGTTTGGCTAGTTTAAAGGCTTTTGAAAAAGAGTGGCTCATCTGACATCTTGATTTTCATAATGTCGTTGAATATTTTTACTCCAAAACACAAGCTGCACTAACTGTTTTATCAATATATGGTTGTTCTAGGTGGTGGCAGCATTAATGCCAATATTGTATTTTTTTGGATTTGATAGTTCTCCATGCTCTTCAGGTATTTCTTCTCGGCTATGTGTGTGATGTTCATATCCTTGTTGTTATGATTAATCTTACAAACTTCACACCATACAAGATCAACTAATTTTAGAAACAAGATGTGCACTACCATGATATAAATATATTATAAACATTATTTTTGTTGCTAAATCACATATCAAGGAAGTTTAAGTAGTGGAAGAATGAAAAGATAGAACAATCAGTGAACATAATTTATGAATGTATAGTTTAACGTGTACTGAGTGAAAGAGAAAGATCAACCGCAGATGATGTTCGAACCACCAAACTCTACAACACAGAACTAATTAGAAATCCATGTGTTAATAGACAAACTCCAAATGCACCTCTACTATTCGTGATAAAATGGAAAAAAAGTGAGATCAATTTATATGATTTTGTTTATATATAGGTGTCTCATTATCTATAACTTTAAGAAACTGAGCACTAATAAATTGTTTAACTGATGTACTTTTCCCTACATGGTATTACCTGCAAGTTGCAATAGTAGTTGTCATTATGACATCCTTGTTTGACAGTAAGATGCTGAAAGTCAGAAGATATCAGGTAGGCAATATAAGGCTTGGTTGAGAAGGAGTTGTTTAGGTAGATTTTTCTATATTGTGTTTACATGCAAGGATTTGGTTTTGGCTGGTAAGTTACATGAGCCAATTTTATGTCACTGGATTTTCAATTTATTTAAGTCCCAATAGTGTTAGTGTTGATATATAATCTCTAGGATGATGGTTTTACATTGTTTTCCCTCTGGGATGATGGATGGTTTGGTAATCTGCATATCTACATGACAACCAAGTTAGCCAACAAAATCTAAATTAATTAGGCTAAGCTATTTTTACTTCTTCGTTTGATGTAAGACATTCAAATGAAAATGTGAATTGTCGGTTCCAATCTTGTGGTTCCAATGTGAATATTTTTTAAAACACGTTAATTTTTGTTCTTTTCTAGAATTATTTGCTTATATTAATTTATGTATCATGTTCCTTCAAGAATGAAGATGAAAAAGCTTGTCACCAAGATATGGAAGAAGAACAAGAAGAAGATGATCAAGAAGAAGATGAAAAAGCTTGTCACCAAGATATGGAAGAAGAACAAGAAGAAGATGATCAAGAAGAAGAATATTATGATGCATGAGTTTAATTAATAGTAGTTGTGTTTTATTTTATCTAGCTCTTAGAACTTTTGTTTTGAATTTGGGATGACTTTCGAGAGAGAAACTTGGTTTTGTTTAAGAATGACAATATCAAAACTTATCTATATTTTTGCGACTTATTAGTCGATAGCGTCACTTGATATATAATTACTTATTTCTTAATAAATATTTTGTTCTTGACCTTGAGGCTTAATGTTTGCTTGTATAATTAGATTTTAATTTTTTTAATCCATACCTACAAAAATGAGTATTCTTTTTTGCCACTATTAATAACTGAGGCGCAAGATAAACGGTATGATATACTTTAAATAAGAACCGTGGATAGATTTGGTCACTGTTAATAACTGATGCGCAAGATAAACTGCGGTCTTAAGCTTGATACCTACACTGTGGCCTGTTCAAGCCACAAATGTATATAAAACCTGGCCCAAACATGAAAACTGTGGCGTATACTTTAGGCCACACCTGCATATCCCATAGTCACTTATTCGTGGCCAAACCGTGGCAAAAGCGTACAACCACTGTTATTTTGCATCTAGCCACAATTATTTTGCTATCAATTTGCTTGCTTATTTTGCTTATTTTATGGCTAAATCCAAAGGGAAATGGATTCTCATTTTGACTAATGTCATATGCTTGCTCCATCTTGTGGTTAGTACACTTACGCACACAAAGGCTTTCTCTTGGACTACCTTACAATGAGACTTTTTATTTCGTGCCATTTACTTTATGCTTTAAGACAATCTCTTCATCTCCTGCCTACTTCTTCAATTTTCAAAATATCTCTTTGTTTTCAAAACTTCTTTCTTCAAACGTCAAACTTTTTCTCAATAAATCTTGACTTTGTCAAATGATCCTGAAAATCTTTTTCTTAATAAATGCTAAAACACTTAAGCATATTCAAACTATTTTTCAAAAACTTTAAAAAAAGACAAACTTCATCAAACTTCTTTTTGTACCCTTTATGCACTTTTTCTTTTAAAAACTTTTCTCAAATATTAGTCTATTCTTGTAGTGATGCAAACGACTATGCTCCTACAAGATGTTGTGAAGTGATTGACATTTTCCACTTGAATGTAGAGATGTACTTGTGAGAACCACCAAGTAAAAGTTCTCCATATGAAGATGATGCAAATGCTAACTTCTTCATACTTGTGGGTAATAAGTTGTTTTTTCCACTCAAATACGACGAAATGTGTTTCCAATTTAAAACCAATCAACAAACTTTTGTGGTTACTTTTACCACGAACTACGAGGCTCTAACTTCTTCATTATACATGGAGGATACGTAGGAACAATAATCTTGAAGTCTTGGAGAACACAAAAATAATATAATACTTCTTTTCTCATCACCCCAATATTTTTGCAAATAACTCGGTTTTATCATAACAGAGACTTTAAGAGGTTCCTATGGAGTACCATAGATGTGAGGGGTACTAATACCTTCCCCTTGTATAACCGACCCTAGTATCCAGATCTCTCTTTTGTTTTATTTTTCGCATTTGAGTTTTATCGATATTTTCCTTTTCCTTTAGAAACAATAAAGTTCAGTGGTGAATCTTGATTTTTCCGAGTTAAGTTAATCAACAGCTTAATCTCTATTTTTCCAGTGCGACACTCTAGACTAATGCTTTTATCTGTTACATACTGCTAGAACTGTTAGACCACTTCTTCATTATTTCCATTGGATGATGACTCTTCAAATGATGGTTCATCTATTGAGATTGTTCAATCAAAAGATTTTATTGGAGTTAATATTTCACTTTCATCTATGAGTATTCATCTTGAAGATGTTGACGATGCTGATGAATATTAAGATATTTCTTCTTCTTCCTTGAGCAACAGGATCAACTCCTCGAGTTTCTTAACGACCTATTTATTTCTAGATTCTTACATAAACTCATCAAAGGCACTGCAATATTTTAAATTTGAAGATTTGATCAGATTTTTGATGTCAACTCTTAATTCTTAGAAAGTTGTTAGATATAAAATTTCTAACATAACCTCCAAGTGTTCTAATAGTTGTGTACTATTTATTAGAATGAATTTCATGTTCATTTGGTATCCCAACTTCTTGGATATACGTGTTCATTCTTTCTTGTTTGATATTAGGATAAATTTCATGGATCACCCCAATAGTGTCTCACATTTCCTTGGTGAAATCATAATTAAAAACATGAACGAACTCCTTACAACTTAAGGTACTTGTCAAGAGATGTTTGGTTTTAAAAGTTAAATATACTTTTCTCTTGTTTTCTTCCGTCCAATAAAAAAGAGTTTATTTACTACTTTATCATCAAAGCAAAAATAGGGGAAAACAGACACCATTGATTATAAAATCTCACATTTACAAATATTTTGCTGTAATAAAAATTTCAATTCTTACTTTCCATAATTCAAACCTTTCATTATCAAATGAGGAATTGTAATCATGAAAAGTACTTTGTTAAAAATAAAAGTGTTTACAGTCATTATACTACCTCTTGTTGGACAAGTGACTCTAATATAAGAGGGATTAGATTGTGTTGCTTTTGAAAAATAATGACCAATAAAAAATATTTTGTAAAAGCAAGCAGCGAAAAATAAGCAAACAACAAAAATAAATGGATATAAGGGATAAGAAGATACCACTAGAGATTTATAGAGGTTCGGTCTAACTACTTTACCTACAATTTCTTCTTGAGAATTTTTTCTTGGGAGTTCACTCTATGTGTGAGCTTTTCACAGTTTATACCCATGAACTTTATTACAAACAAACTTGGAGTTGTTACACTAGTTATCCTCCAAACCAAACACGAAATTTTATATCAGGTTAATCTCACACTACCAAGTTGGTCTCAAACCAACTGAGAGATTTTATACCATGCGCAACTAAAAAATAACATGATATCTTGACGAAAAATCTCATAAACCAAATGAGAAACCAAGTGTAACTCATAACCAAACAAAGATTTTGACTGAAGATCAAGAATTCCACAAAATACCGATTTAATTTAGGTGTTTTCCTTAGTTTGGGCATCTTAATCTCCAAGCATACCAAATTTATCATCGCTATATATAGTTGAATAATTCACTTCATATTGTTATCATCATCAAAATTATATAAGTTAACAAATTGTTGTTGTCGTTATATTGCAATAATATAGATCCACAACTTTGACTAAAAGGATCAAAGGGGAGTTCAGGGATTTGTACGTAGATGTGTATAATAGTTATTCAATTGGGTTCTCTATTGGTACATAGAGGTGGTTTTCTTGTTTTGCAGGCTAATACTTTGAATCATCATAACATTAAGCTGAACCTTGTCATATTTTTTTCAGAATTTGGTGGCGCTGAGAGGCGGCTATTGAGAGGTTTAACTAATCGTGCAAACTATAGCTAGTGGTGAAGTGAATTTTCTATTTTGGTTAATAAGTTTGGTCTGTTGCAATTGGGGTAATGGGTCCATTTAAAAATGAGATGCTATGTTACATAGGTACGGTTGTGTACCGAGTACCCGATACGGGTACCGGTACGGAGTACGGTATTTTTAGAAAATCTAAGGTACGGGTACGTGTATAATTTTTTAAAATATAATTATAAAAACAACAACATAACTATATTATTTTTATAACAACAAAATATTAAAATTAAAAAACAATTTGCTTAAAAAAAATTAATATCTACGCAACATACATAAATTACACTTAAGCATATCAATAAATCATGAAATCATGATTGAATATTAATATTTTTCTCTCCAATATCATTAAAAAGAATAGCTTCTAAGTCAAGTTTCATCGAGAAAAATATCAGCTCCATGAAATAGATCTCATTCATATCCACCAATATCGTACATTTTGTTGCTCCTTCATTATAAACCTTCCTCTTTCTCTAAGTAAAACAAAAAACACAAATTATATCATCCAAAAAATATTTAAAAAGTTGGATACGTGGTACCAAATATGTACCGATTGGTGTACCAACTTAAAAAAATATATATTGGTACGGCTTCGATGCGTACCGGGTAAGTACCGTACGCGTACTGGTACCGAGTACATACCCGGTACCGGTACTTTACCTAATATAGAGTACTCGTGCTTCACAGATGAGATGTTATTTGTATCTTAGTGCATGTGCAAAACGTTATGCAATTCTCTATTCTGGTGTGTCATCGATGAATTAAGTCTGTGTTTGAAACTCTATGTAGCAAAAACCAGATGTCAGGGTTAGGTGTTGCAGTATCGGTGATGGGTGTTGGGCAATTCCTAATCAAAAGAGCACAAAATTCTCCCTATCAAGCAATTGTCTATTAAAGTCTGTTGTGTGAGTCAGAATTTGCTGGTGAAGAGGCTTATCACTCAGATTTTACTTGAAGCTAAATCACTCAAAGATTTCACAAAGAATTTTTTTTGCCATGCCCTCAATAAAGAGTAGCAATATGAAAAAAATGTCATTGAAAAGTTCTCCAACTATACTATCAAGATATTTTTTAGCGGTTAAGAAAGTACAAACATTATCTTGTAATGTATGATTTAGCAATTTATGTAGGTGGAAATTTGTGGAAAATTATGATTGACCTTAAAAACTCAAAAGCACATAGTATATCACAAATGTCTAGTCATTTTTCATTTATATGTGATAAAGTCAGAGTTTTCAAAGTATAGTCAAGTAGTTACACAACCTTAATAGACTGCACCTACCATTGTTTATGAATCCCAACTTCGATGTTTGTCGTGCATAAAATCTAAGTTGTCCAAGATAACTCTCTGCTCAAATTAATGAGATATGATTATGTTAATGGATATAATTGGCGATCTTAAACATCTACGTCATCTAGATCTTTCTTGGATTACATCTTTCTTGAATTATTGGATTACATCTTTCTTGAATTATAATAAGAAAGCTTTATGATTTTTTGTGCTCTTTTTTTAAGTTACAAATACTAAAATTGAGGGGCAATGAAAATTTTGAAGCGTTTTTTCTTTATTTTTATTTCTTCTTGTTAACCTTTGCTATCTAGAGTTCCCTGGAACTAAAGTAATAAAAATGACAAAAGAAATTGGATTTCATTCTTCAAAGTTCTTCAACTTTTCCATTTCCTTTGCCCTTTTTTTCACTCTAGTACCACGGAAATCTAAATAGCACAAGTTTACAAGTTCATATAAATTCACATGCAACTTTTCAAAATATTCACATTCCCTCCGTTTCAATAGTTGCAAGTTATAATAGAGAGAGCATAAAGAATTGGAAATATTTCTTATTATAGTCTGACAAATGTTGAGGTATTATAGACGTTTAAGATTGCCTATTTGTATTTGACAACTCAATCATATCCCTATAATCATATGAAGACAAAGCATTATCAATGTGTCAAACTTCAAGCACAACCACCATCAATGTTTGATAAGAACCCGTAGACAATGGTAGAAATATGGGTAAACTATTAGTATAATATAAGAGCTTGAAACAAAGGTTCAAGTTCATCACATAAAATGGAAAATGACGAGTATTTTTTATGTGTTTTATGCTTCTTTAACTTTCAACGCGAAGCAAAATTTCCCCTAATTCATGGATAAGGTCGTGCATTACAAAAAAAAATTGTACTTTTTTTATTGTTTAAAAAATTATCTCAATGATAGATCGTTTAAATAATCTTCACCGACTTCTTTCAAACTCTTACTCTTTTATTGAGGGCATAGAAAATTTTCAGCCATCCATAATAAACTCAAATGATCTTTTTCAAACAAATAACCTTTTGAAAATACCGCGTAATTGGCAAAACATCTCTTGTGATGAGATTGAAGGTTTTGATAGCTGAATATCAAAATAGGGATAATTTCTGTCATTATTTTTAAGTCCCATACATGGTTTTAAATTGCGGTTGCGGTAGTGTCCGCATCCGCATCAGGCCGCAATTGCGGTGTGATTGTAAATCACAATAAAAACCGCATCATAACACCGCAACGGCTGCATTATAACACCGCATCGGCCGCATTAAGCCGCATCAGGCCGCATCAGACCGCATCAGATTATGCAATGCTCGCAAAAATTATTTGGTCTATCTTCTTTTTTAATTATATCGAAGATTTAAGATATATTTTAAAAGGATTAGTGATATTTAAAATGATGACGAGTTGTTAATGAGATATATTTGAAAATTTAGAGAAAAAATTGAAGAAATGTGTATTCAAAAATAAATAATAAAATATAATATTTTATGTTCATAAATATGAATTCACGCCGCAACGACCGCATTCCGCATCGCAACAACCGCAATAGCCGCAACCGCAGTGACCGCAACCGCAACCGCATCCGCAGCCGCAACCGCAATTTAAAACCATGGTCCCATATCTAGCTTGTCAATATCCTCTTCCAATTCAACAAGGATGGCTTTGTTTTCAAGAGGCCTCCAATTGCTTCCAAAGCCAGATGCAATCCTCGACATTTGTTCAAACTTAAGATTTATATGGGAATCATTTTTTATCTTGGAATGCGTGCTTAGAAAACAATTTCCAGCTATGTTCTTCTTCTAATTGCTCAAAATGGTGCATATTATTTGATTTCATGACTAAAGCAACTTCTTTATCGTGTGTAATGACAAGAATTTTGCTTCCCCGAGCCCCATAATTATAAGGAGTCTGCAAAGCTTCCCACTGCATGTCCTCATTCCAAATGTCATCTAAACAAGAAGAAATCTCTTCCCGGTTAGTTTTTCCATCAATTTTACTTGAAGCATGTTTTTGCACGACCGTTTCTGATCTGCCTCAGCTCAGCATTGTCAACAAAGGCAGTGATGTAAATTAGTGTGTTGTTCAACTTGTTCTACAGCTTTCCACCCAGTTTTATTCCACCAAAGTAGTTCATGGTTTCAGTGTGTTGTTCAACTTATTTTGTTATATTAATTTAGTGAAGGATGATGGGCACCAGTCACCACCCACCCAGTCTCCATTTCTCTTGAAGAATTCGACATTATTTCCAGTTAACATAACTATATATGGATATACAATGTTGCTACTTTATGATTTTGCTTTTCATAAAGTATAGTATAGCACAACCTTGTACTGCAAAACATCATATGAGAAGGTAAATGTCTAAGGTGGTTTTGTTTATATGCAACGTACACTAGCTAACAATTTGCAAAACAAACTAACCGTACACGTCATAGGGATTCCAATTTTTATAAAAGTAGGCTAAACCATTTTGACAATCAAAAAATGAAGGTGAAGAAGCGGTTGAGTTCAAAGTTGACAGTGTGATGGAGAAGGTGAAGGTTTTTTTTGTGTAAGCAAGATATATTAATAGGGAGAACTAAGGGTTCTCCAACCCGATTACACGAAAAGAAGGAATAACCAACCGAAAAAGAAAAATTACAAACCAAATACATTTACGAGAGGAAACGAAAGGGATCCTTAACAAACTCGTAAAAGGAGTAGTTGGAATAATTAATTTTCGCATGAAAGAACCACCTACAAGCCAACTCTTTAATGTTCCAAACGGTGTTATTCACACTCCAATTATCCTTCCGAAAGCAAACAGCGTTCCTTAAAAGCCAAAGAGTCCAAGTGGTAGCGAGCCACACAATACCCGATTGACATAATTTTGGTGAACAAATCATTACTATGTTTTATTTATGATTTTATCACCATGAATCATTAAACATTTATGATCTAGAATGGATGTTGAAAAAGGTTGAAGGAATCGACTTTGAGTAGATCAAAATTTGACACTTCCAAACGTTAACTTCAATCTCTAACTATGTTCCCATCTGATTTTTTAATTTATTTCTATGAATTTTGAGGTCAATTTTGAACGTGTCAATTATTCATGTTTTGTTTTGGCAGTGATGCAATCCTTGTCTATCTTGCTCCTGCTTTTCTTGGAATTGTGATCATTGGTTAGTCTAACTACTTCTCTGGCTTCTTTTGAGCATATTCTGAATTTTGGTTGCATGATCATGAGTGTTTTACGGTAAATGGTGTGTTAGTTTTGTTCATGGCTTAAAATATAAGTAGGACTGTAGAAGGGGCTTATTGAAGTTAGTGTAAGCCTGAAATCTCATAAAACATGCTATTATATGTCCCATTTCAATTTGTGCTGCTATGTAGTTACTTTTAGAGGTTGAAGATAAACCGTAGCTGTTTCCAAAGCACACTCACGGATTAGAGAGTGAGAGCGTATAGTTAATCCCATTTCAATTTTGGTTTTTGTGTTGTTTTGACAAATAATATTTTGATTTTCTATGAGACTTAGAAGATGAAAAAGAAATAATATCAACTTTGACGTTGAATTATCAAAACCTCCCTTCTCATCTCAAAAGTTGTTTTGTGTGATAAACATTATTCCTAAGGTGTTACCTATTTAAAATGGATATAACTTCCTCTAAATAGCTGGAATTTTTTTCCATATACTCAACAAAAGAGGAGGAATATAAAAAAATGTCAATGAAAAGTACTTCAACCAAAAACATTATGCACAACCTAATGCACGATGTAGCAAATTATGCGTGCGGAAATTTTTGCTTCATCTTAAAAGTTAAAAAGCATGTAGTATATCATAAATATCTTGTCATTTTTTATTTATATGGGATGAATTCAAAGTTTTCAAAGTAGTCTAGTTACATAACCCTAATAGACTCGGCAAATTTCTACTTTTGTCTGTTAATTCCATTCGATGGTTGTTTATCATAAAGTCTACTATGTTGTTCAATTTATTCTCTCGATTCAAATTATTGAAATATGATTAATTTATCTAATAAAATTAGCGATTCTAAATATGATTAATTCATCTAGATCTTGTTGAATTAGAATAAGAAAGCTTTTAATTCTTTGTGCTCTCTTTTTAAGTTACAAATACTTAAATTGAGGGACATTGAAAATTTTGAAGAATTTCCTTGAATTTTCATAAACCCCTAAACCTTTTGTTATATGGATTTCACTATAACTTAGTGAGAAAAATGGCAAAGCAAATTAGAAAATTAGACAACTTTGATGTACTTAGTTCTTTTTATGTGGACAAGGGTAGAGAACCCAATATCCAACCGTTAAAAGAGTTCAATCGTCATAGAAAACTCACTATTTTAGAGTTTCAAAACATTCTCAATCCATTCAAAGCATTTTTCAACAAATCTGAAAATTTAAGTTAAAGGATAAGTGAAACATTAAATAAGTGAAAGGCTAAAAAAATGACAAGCTTCCAGACACTTAAAGAAACTGTCAATCAAGAGTTATGATGATACACATTTATACATTGGTCAAAAGTCATTTCATTTTGTATCCTTAAAGTTGAGCAATTATCAAAACCACGTTTTTCTTCCCTCATTTGGGGTTTTTCCATCACTCGGTCATCTTCGGATTATTGAGTTCTTTAGGATAGTGGTGATCTTTAAAGAGTTTTATGGGAATGAGACTGACACTTCTCTTTCTATTTCATTTCCATATTTGAAAAGAGTTTTGTGAGGGATGTTTTCCACGTCTACAAAACTTTCTATAATGTCATGTCTAAATACAAATTGTCAAATAAATTTTTGATTGCAACAGCTTTTGACCATTTTCTCCGGTCATTAGTGAATTATGTTTTACTGATTGCAATTTGATTATCATTCATCTTCTCTAAAATTTATTGAAATTTTACCATGTTGCATGGAAGGATCCTCCATGTAATGGATCTGACATATACTTCAATTAAAACATTGAAATTTGAAGATTGTCAAACTATTAATATTCTCCTACATGATTGATATAGTTTCCTGGTAAAATTGGAAATCACTTGCAACTCTCTAAGGAACTTCCTACTAGATATGTTCCCAAAATTTGATTTTATTGACATTTATAAGTGTAGTAGTTTAGAAATGATTTCACTAAAGCATGAGTATATTGAACTTACATCTTTTTCAATTGAAGAGTGCACTAAATTTGCATCGGTTCTCAAAGGAGCATTGTCTGCTCCAATTTGCAAATATCAAATAACCTTAGTATCAATGTCGCAAATAGATGACACTATCCAATAAACAACGATGTAAGATGTAAGTGTACAATGCTTATGCCCTAGGGATATCATTTCAACATAACAACACTCATAACTGTTGAGATAATCATGTTCTAGAACAGATCCTGTGAGAAGATACTAATGGAGTCGCGACTATCTGCGATATCAAATTTTACAAGGAAATTGTAACAATTGTCTACTAGAATATTCATAGCTAGCAAATCTTCAATTGACAATATTTTAATGGAGTAACAATGAGATAAGATATGTATCCATTCCACAGAGGATCCTTCCATGCTACATAGACCAATCTCCAAAAAGTTTAGTGTACATCAATAATGGCCAGGTTGCATACTCTTGCAATCATTGAGACCGAACTCACGAATTGCAAAGAGATTGGAACAGCAGCCACACGTTGTTTCCAATCACAAAGTTCTAGATTCACTAGATGAAAGTTTCTTTGGCAAAGAGCTTTTGTAGATTCGGAAAAGCATTTCTCACAACTTTATATTCACATTTTTCTCATTCATTCATATCTTTGAAACTTAAGCTTAACAAGGATGGCAATGCAATGCAATAGAAACATAAGAGTCGCCCCCATTGCCATAAAACTCTTTATCTATAACCATTATCCCATAAAACCCAATAATCCCCTAGTGCTTGAGTAATTGCAAAATTTCAAATGAAAGAAGCAAAATCCAGTTTCCAAATTTGTTCAACTTTAAGAATACAATACTCGGTAATGAATGGTCTCCTAATCAATGTGGAAAAAATGTATCATCATAGCTCTTGATTGACAGCTTCTTCAAGTGTTCGGAAGGAATGCGAGGAGTGATAACTTTGCATTCCATGTTAACTCCAATTTCAGATTGATTGAAAATGCTTCTAAGGGATTGACAATGTTTTTAAACTATAAAATATTTAAATTTTTGTGATAATTGAACTCTCTTAATGGTCGGATATTGGGTATGCTACCCTTGTCCACATTTAAAGAACCTATAATACTTCAAAGTTATTTAGTTTTCCTATTTACTTTGGCATTTTTCTCATTTAAGTTTCGAACGAAATCTAGATAATAGAGGTTAAACTAGCTTTAAAAAATTCACGGTAAACTCTTCAAAATTTTCACAGTCCCTCAGTTTAAGAGTTTGTTAGTTTAAAAGAAAGCACAAAGAATCAAAAAGCTTTATTATTATAGTCCGAGAAAGAACGAGATGGCGTAGATGTTCAAGAACGCCAATTATATCTCACAACTCAATCAGATCCTAATAAATAGATAAAGATAAAATGTGCAAAAATTTGAGTCGAGAGAATAACTTGGACAACATACTAGACTTTATGCCCGATAACCATCTAAGTTGATTATAATTCATGACATTGGTAAAAATATGTGTAGTCTATTAGGGTTGTGTTATGACTTGACTACTTTGGAAACTCCAAGTTCATCACATATAAATGACAAATAACGAATCATTTGTGATATACTTTTTGAAATTTTAAGGTGAAGTAGAAATTTCCACATATATGATTTGCTAAATCATGCATTAGGTCGTGCATTACAAAATAATGTTTGTACTTAACTGACTACCGATAAATTGATCTCGATAGTAGATAGTTGAAATACCGTTCACCAATTTTTATCATACTCCTACTCTTTTGTTGAGGGCATGGAAAAAGCTTTCAGCTATACAAAAGGAAGTTAAATGATGCATTTCAAATATGTAACCTTTTAGGGAACAATGCGCATTACATTTCGAAAAAACACCTTTTGATATTTTGATAACAACGTCAAAGCTAGTATGATTTCATTTTCGTTTTCTTTGTCCCATATCTCGCTTTCCAATATCTCGTAGTTGATTTTGTGTACAATAGAACTCCCAATGATTCCAAGGCTTGAGGGATATTTCTTCCAATATGTTCAAACTGAGGAATAGTTTTATCTCATAATACATACTTGCAAAATAACTCCTAGCAAGGTTCTCTTTTAGAAGCGTATAGTGACTAGTATTTTGCTTCCCTGAGCTCCGTGATTAAGAAGAGCCATAAAAACTCTCCATTTATTGAGGTTCTCATTCCAAGCATCGTAGAGAACACTGTGAAATTTCTTACCTGTAGTTTTTTCCCTTCAAATATGATTAAAGCTTCTTCACCAGCATAGTGCCATCAATTGAAGTGTTAATTTATACAAGGATATTGTTAGTTATCCGAAGAGTACTAACTTCCTCCAAAACAAATATTCAAATTGTAATATCGCACGTACTCTGTATCCTTGAGTCACTAAATTGATTTTGGGCAAGGTTGGTCTTACCCATCTCTCCTATAGTTATTAGTGTAATCACTGGAACCTTTTTAGTGGCAAACACAAAAGGTTCTAGAGGAAAATCGGTTGAAGTATTAACTAAAACTAGAACTGATATTACAATATATTAAAACACACTTATTTGTTGAAGCCATAATAATCAATTCTTTAGAATGAGCAAAGTATTAGATCGGGTCTTCCGTCTAATCACATGCTTCAATATTTGGAATTCTCAATAAGGCGATCAAGCAAATTTTAGTGTGTGGGTAGAGGGCATTTGTTCTATCTATTTAGGATATAACAATCCTAGTACCATCTGTCAGGGACCATAGAGTTTGGGCCTACACTGGGTTCTACATAAATCAAAATTAGTATTCAAAGCCCATTATAGTTTTCAAGCTTAAGCATCTTCGAGTTTATCACATTTATAACATCAACCCGTTTTATGAAATCAAAACATACAAGTGATTGTAGCCCGCAAAAAACATTTCTAACATTCACCCATTTGTACAAAATCAATTATGTGATAATTATAAAGAAAACATTTTTGAAAACGACTCTCGAGTTGTCAACATATTTCTTAAAAAAACTCTCAATGTTAGTCGCGCTACCAAAGAAGGATATTGTCCCTAATAATTTAGGACCTTCACATTCCCGTCAAACCATGTATGCCCAATTGTCATGAAAAAGATAATGCATGTCATGTACTCGAGAATGACTTTGAAAATGTTTTTGATACCTAACCTCTATATCACTAGGGTTCCGACCATTCACCTCCATGAAAGTTTTAATGAAACAACAAATAAAATCTGCAACACGTCGAACAAAAGAAGAATGACCAACATTTACATCCCTTACAACGGTACAACCCTAATCCATTCACCTACTCTCATTAGAAGAGCCACTAGAAGGTTCTCCGCCGTCTTCTATCACTAAGAATGACGAGGTTTGAGTTAGGTTGGTCAACCTCTAAGAGATCACATTTGTCATATTATGGTTATTTACTCCAGTGGACGATGAAAATCCCCACCAGTAGAAATATTTATAATATTTGCATGTATGTTTTCTAAGTTGGCCATGGCAAAAAAAAAAATCAAAAGCAACAAAAAGTAAGTAGGGGTTAGAAATGGTACATGATGAAAGAGTTGAATCGAAAAAAGGTCGGAAGCAAAATAAACTTTGAGATGATATTGAATAGTGAAATGCCACATCCAAATAGAAAGAGAGGATGACAAAGACTAGAGTTTCGGTGGAAAAGGAAACTCTCATTTTGCACCAAGAGCGATAGTTTATTTGAAAGATCAAATGAACATTATACAATACAACAAAAATATTAAACCAACCAACAATCCTAAATGAGTGAAAATGGAAAGACGAAAACAGCGGTTAAGATTCACCTCGAAAGTACAAAGGTATTTGAGCGCACTTGAGTATCATAGGAAAAGGCGTCATGCACAAACCTAGAGGCATATCAATATGTGTCCAAGAAATCCTTGAAATGTGTCAATGTTGAGACTAGTATTTAATTCATCTGTTCCCTCGGTCATTCAAACCGACTATCAAACCTCTTTTGTTTCTACAAGCAACGACCCTGGTACATAGAATCCAGCCCATTTGTCTAAAGGGCTTCTCACTATTACACCGCAAGAAGCCTTGGCGACAACTATTTTGTGTCGGTCAAAGGCCAAATAAGGAAAGGTTCATATATGATCTAGGTTCGGAGCATCCTATCCAACCCTCATATATAAGGAATCTCACATGAAAGAAAATGTATAATTCAAATTCATTTTCACTTTCACATAACTTTTCATTCTTTCACTGACTTACGCGTTCAAGTGATAACCTTACAGACCATCCTCTTCTTCACCACATCAGAAGTTCAAGTACCTTGTAATCAGGCACTACCTCACCATTCAGTGATAAACTCTGGTTCCATAGCAGAACACAAGGCATGCACGAAAAGTTTCTCATGTACTGGCTTTGTCATAATATTTCAATGATTAATTATAATCCTTTACAAACACTATTTTTTAATAGGCAATGGAATTCAATAAAAGGAGTATAAGGGATACTCCACACAATTACAAAGAAAAAACGGGAATCCTCTATCTCCTAAAATATAAGAGAGGAAGAGTATGTCACGCATAAAAGTTGCTATTACCTATAAGGTTACAAGAGGATCTCAACCAATTCCACTATTAGAAATACTCTTTTTTTTAGAAGATTTTTCCTACAGAATCTGGCAAAACTTCCGCAAAAAACATGATTTGTGCGGTTTTTCTTGTTGTTAATGGAGCCTAGCTAAAACCTATGTGGTAAGCATTTCAGTAAACCGGCAAGTAAATCCGTTTTTAATATATTTTAAATTTAAAAAAAATTAAATTTATTTATTAAATTAGTTGAGAGTCATTGCAGGACTAGTCATGTTTTCCTATGATATCACTCATCTAGCATTGCTAGCATAAATACAATTTTATCTCACAACTCACGAGATGTTGATAGTTAGTTCCTCTTAGGTGTGCGAGATTATGTTGACGCGAAAAGAAAGTCAAATCTGAACACACTACAACAAAATTGAGCTGAGGCAACGACGACAAAGTGTGGCTAAATATATAAAACCGTAGCTAAAACCTTTAGAACGCAGTTATCTAGGCATGGAATCTGCGGCTGTTGTCTATTCTTATAAGCTACAGTTTTTTCATTTTAGCCCACGGGTGAGAAAATTTGTCTCCTAAATATGTGAATAGGGCGCAGTTTTTGATTAAGCTACGAGAATATAACAGTTGTCTATTGATTATACCACAGTCTTATAAGTCAATTTTTACTCTACAACTTATACTTAAGTCACGTTTTAAAACCGTTGTCTAACCTTTAGTCAATACTTTTTATCGTTAATTTATACGTTTTATTTAATTTAATAATATTTTTACAAGTAATGACTAAATCAAATTTATCTCACACACTTATGTTAAAGTAATAATTCTAAGACAATAATGAATAATATGAAGTTTAATTTACTTTTTATTATGTAAAAACATATCATTCTAAAATATTAATCAATAATTTAAGTGTAACAAAATCTTTATTGTGTAAATAAATTTTTTTTTTACCCTATAAAATGATAAGCTAAGTGGCCACTGCTGGTACTCAATCTTAACATAAAAAAGTTTAAGTATAAAAGACAACTAGAAAAGCTATAATATAGGCTAAAAAAATTCCTTGAGAGAAGCTTGTTTGTCGTGAACTTTCTAGTTCTGATAGTGATAGCCTGGTTTTTTAAACAAAGTACATTTGTCTTCGGTAATTCCAAGTCTTTGTTTATAACCTGTAATTACAAAAACAGTTATATTGAAATTGAATTTATCAAAATTTATTTCAATAAAAACACTAAAGTTCAAAAATTTGTCCACGCATAAAAAAGTGCGATCTATTTCCCTTCTAACTATAGTTTTTAGAATGTTGTTTATTTTTCCGTTGCCTAAAGTCAAAAATGTTGTAGTGACACTTTATAACAGTGTTGTTTTTATATACACTAGGATAAGAAGATTGGTAGTATATTAGAACATGTCTAAAACATAAGTGGCTCATGAGTAACGTAAACAATTTCATTTGTTATATTATTTCTAGAAAGACAACTCTATAAAAATCATCAAATTAGTAAACATAAACACTTAAGAATAAAACAAGTAGATAGACTTTAAACGGTAAAAATGAGAAAATTTAATACAACAAACCTTATGACGTAGACTTTTTGAGCAAACTCTATCTGCATTTCTGAATTTACATGCTCAGCCTTGAAAGCTTTGTTGGTTACTTCCTAGATACAATAGTCTTTTTTTTAAGCAATATGGAATTAATACGAGAACTAAGAGTTTTCGAAATCTGAATACACGGCAAAACGGGCAACAAAAAAAACCCCGCTAAAAAGAGAGATTACAAACCAAATAGAGTTATGAGAGGAAAAACAAAGGATCTTTGCTAAACTCAAAAACTATAAATTTGATGCGTAATTTCTCCGATAAACGACCACTTCCATAACAAAGACTTGATATTCCAAACCGTATTATCGACAACCCAACCTTCATTTCGGAAGCAAATGCCATTCCTAGTTAACCAAAAAATCCAAACAATAGCAAGCCAAACCAACCCACATTTACCCTCTTTTACTTTCTTTTTTTTACAAAAGTGAACCAATCCATGAAACTATGAAGACTCTCTTCTTCCATATTCCCCACCGGTTTACCAATCCACACGGCTATCTCCCTCCACACCCCCTCACCAAAGTGCAATTGAAAAGAGAATGATCACAACTTTTCGGAAAAATGCCACAAAACACACACTTTATATTCTCTATCGACAAAGGAACACCCCTAAAAGATAGTAAATCCTTTGTTGGGAGCCTATTTACAAAAATCCTCCAACCAAACGCCTTAATCTTGAACGGCACTTGAATCCTCCAAATTAAATCCAAAGCCTTATCACTTCTACCCAACGGACCATAAGGAGTTCGAGAAGCAACCAAAAACGCATAACAAGAAGCTACGGAAAAAATGCCATCCGCCGAACCAAACCAAGAAACTTTATCCCTACCCTCCATCAAAGGCTCACGGCCTAGCAACAAAGAACGGAGAGAAACATCTTCCACCACCAAACTCGGATCGGAATCAACATTGATAACAACCCCAAAATTCCCCCACTTCCACTCCTCATCTATCCACCCTCCCATACTAGCCACCGCCACCCGTTTCAATAAAGAGGCCGCAAATAATTTAGGAAACTCCTCCTTCAAACAAACATTTCCCACCCACCTAGCCTCCCAAAACGGAGTGACAAAACCATTCCCAATAACAAACCGACAATTAAAAGCCAACGGATCTTCACCTTTATCATTACCAAGAGAAATCATATCTTTCCACCATACCGAGGCTAAAGAAAGGGAAGAAGAAGAAAGAGAAGATAAAGGATTAGAAGACATACCTCCACAAAAAGACACCATTGTGAAATCCCCATACCGAGCCTTTATCACTATGAACCAAAGAGCCTCCTCACCTTTTAATATCCTCCACCGCCATTTATTAAGAAGAGCGCGGTTGAATTCACCCACATCTTTAATTTCAATACCCCCTTTAGAAACGGTAAACAAACTTGTTTCCAACTAACCCAATGTATCTTCCTTCTCTCCTCCGATCCTCCTCCCCATAAAAAGTTACTTTGGATCCTAACAACTTCCTTAACCACCGAAATCGGCATCCTATAAAAAGACATAGTGAAGATAGCAAGAGAACTAAGAATCGATATCAAAAGAGAGATCCTTCCTCCCAAACTTAAGAACCGATTTTGCCAACCCAATAACCGATTCCTAATCTTTGTAACAAGAGGAGACCAAGATGATGTTTTCCTCGGATCACAACCTACTTTAATGCCAAGAAAAACAAAATTACTACCTTTAATTTTGCAAGATAAAACATAAGCGGCCGCCTCCAAGAAATAAGCGCTAACATTGATACCAATTAATTTACTTTTGTGATAATTAATGCCGAGGCCCGACACTAATTCAAAAGCCCTTAAAATTGCTTTAATTGCCCACACTTGTCTCCACGAACATTCCCCCATCACAAGAGTATCATCCGTGAATTGTAATATATCAACCGCACAAACACCGTTAACATCAATACCTTTAAACTCCCCAATTTCGGAGGATTTCCTCACAAGACCCGCTAACCCCTCCGTCACCAACACAAAGAGGAAAGGAGATAAAGGGTCACCTTGCCTCAAACCTTTCTCCACCACAAATTCTTTTGTCGGACTACCGTTAACTAACACGGACATCGAACTATTAAAGATTAGTATCTCCATCCATCTCATCCAAACCGCCCCAAAACCCATTCTCCTTAACATGTATCTAAGGAAATTCCAAGAAACTTTGTCATAAGCCTTTTCAAAATCCACCTTAAATAACGAGCAACCTCGACCCACTTTCTTAGAGAAATCCACCACTTCATTTGCCACCAACACGCCATCTAGAAGTTGTCTACCCGGCACAAAGGCACTTTGACACGGAGAAATCAAAAAATGCAACACCTTTTTCAATCTCCCCACCAAAAGTTTAGAAATGACCTTATACATACTCCAGACCAAGCAAATAGGTCTATAATCATCCAACCCCACCGGATTTGAGGATTTAGGAACCAAGGACAAAAAAGAAGAATTAATTGCCTTTGAAATCGCTCCACCCCGATGAAAGTGCTTAAGGTACCACCCATAATCCTCCTTAAGAAAAAACCAACACTTTTTAATGAACATAAAAGAAAAACCATCCGGTCCTGGCGTCTTATCACTCCCACAACTCCAAATAGCCTCCTTGATTTCATCTTCTTGAAAAGGCCTTTCAAGAAAAGAAACATCCCCTTCCCTAATACTCTTAAAGATATCCCATCTAAAATCATTCTCTCCGAATCCACCTCCATGAATTTAGAAGCAAAATGATGCCTAACCTCCTCCTTTACTTCCTCCACTTTTTCCACCAACCCTCCGGGTGTGACAAGAGGACCTATATGGTTACGTCTCCTTTTTTCTTTAACAACATTATGGAAGAAACGAGAATTAGAATAACCCTCATTCAACCACTTAAGCCATGATTTTTGCACAAGCATATTTTCCTTAATCCTTAGATTCAACCATAACCTCTTATTCGCCTCCCTCCTACCATTCAAAGTTTCAAAGAAAGAATCTTCCCCCACCTCTTCCAAAAAAGAGTCTCCATTATTTACCTCCTTCACATATTCCTCCACTTCCAAATCAATCTTACCAAAAACAAAATCATTCTACCACCTAAGCCTCTCTTTCAACCTCCTAAGCTTTTCACGGAGAACAAAATCACCTCTACCTTCCACCACCATCTCCTTCCACTCCGCTTCTACAAAAGGAATAAAAGACTTAAAAGAAAACCATTCATTGTTGAACTTGAAAGGTTTAGGGCCCCAATTCTCTTTATCCTTCACAACCACACCGGACAATGATCCGAAATATCACGACTCCCAACGAATTAACCCACCAACCCCCACCTATTCACCACAACATTAGAAACCAAAAAACGATCAATTCGACTCATAGCTCTCCCATCACCATTATACCAAGAATATTTCTTTCCTTTACACGGGATATCTAACAAGCCACTATCCTCGACAAATTTATCAAAAAGAACCGAATCATTAGACATCACCCTCTCACTCCGCCCCCTCCTTTCACCAAGATTCCTAATAGAGTTAAAATCACCTCCGATTATCCACTCCCCATCCATAAAAGAATCCTTAAAACATAAAATATTAGCCCATAATTCTTTCTTCTTTACAAGACGAAAAGAAGAATAAATATTTAAAATGTAATAATTATTACCCCTCCATAGAACTTTGACTCCCAAAAAACCTTCCCCTTTGAAACTAAAAATAACCTCCACAGTATCGACCTTCCATAAACAAATCATGTCACCCGACATTCCTTCCGAATTTGAATACGAGAAGCCAATATTCGAGTTTCTCCAAAAACTTCTCGCTAAAGCCTCATTCAGATTTGTTAACTTTGATTCTTGTATCAAAAAAATGTCCACCTCCCCCTTTTTAACGATGTCACTAATCCTGTTTCTTTTAAGAGCATTACCACCCCCTCTAATGTTAAAGGATCCTATAATCATTTCAAAACCTTTGTTAACATGTTCTTCACCGGAATACTCTCCACCTCCTGTTTTTTAGAATCTTCCACATTTTTACAGAAAATCTCCTTTCCTTTAGGATCCCTCACTCCCAATGCCTCAATTGCTCTAGATAACATCTCTCCTCCATCCACATCCACATAACCCCACTGTCTAGCATTATTTGCACAAATAAGGCTATTTTCAGAGCCAAAATCCCCACTCACAGACTTCTTTCCCATCTCCTTGCTAGCAAACTGCCCCTTAACAGAAACCGAACCCCCCACTTTCGAAACCGAAACAGCCCTTCTACCAGATTTCACAGATTTCTTCACCCTTCCCTTCCTGTTCAGCCCCTTCATCTTCCTAAAAAATTGATTGTTATGACAGCTCCCAATTTCCACCAACTTTCTGGATTTAATCCTTCTAGCGCTAACATCCTGGATATTCTGCTGAGAACATTGAACCGTAGAACACACCTTCCCTGGCGCCACCCCTGTATCTTTCACCGAGACCTCCGCCTCCCCCATCACCAATCCACCATTACTGACCGAAACCAAAGCCCTGTCAAAATAACCCTCCGCTGTTACACCTTTCGACTACGAGATAGCCACCAAAGAGTCCCTAAAACTAACACTTACAATCTTCTTTCCCACCTGTGTTGCCGAAGCCTCTGAACTATTGCTAACCTCCCTAACCACTTCCATCCGATCAGACTCCAATTCTTCGATACTATCCCGGGAGTCAATGCTACTCCCAGATAATGCTCCACGCGACCCCCACGATTCGACAGCATCAGAGTTAATCGACTCAGAAGACATAGATGAAGCATAAATACAAGATTCTACATGATGCAAAACAGGAGCAGAAACTTCCTCCTTAATGACCAACCTATGCACTTTACCATCCAGAATCAAGTCCACTGAGTCAGGAAACTTACAAGACAAATCCACACAAACCTGAATTCTAGTAGCCTCGAAAGAACGTCCACCTGCTGTAGCTTTATCGATACAAACAAAGGAACCAAACAAATTTGCAATAGAGGAAAAGACAACAGGATCCCACCCCAAACCTGGAATGTCATAAGCTCGAAACCACACAGCTCTAGACTCGTCCTTATCCTCCACGCTCCATTTTGTTACCTTCACAAACTAGTTCTTCCACCACCCATCTTCTTCCTTCAAAAATTCAGACATAGCTCCTCCCTCACCTTCCTCAAGAAGACATTTACTAGCTTCTAAAGAAGAAACAGAAATGCCGAAAAAACCAGCCTTTTCAATGCTATATTGAATGCCTTTACCAGATCCAGGAACTCGTAGAACATCAACCCAAGCTCTAGAGAATCTGCTCTTCACCGCTTCAGCAGAGTTGAACACCACCACTCTCTTCTGACCCTCCCTCCCTACAGAACTGTTCACGTTATCCAGGACCTCAGCAAAAGATCTCCCATCCACCTTCGCCTCACCCCGACCACCACCCCAAACACCACTCCCAGCTCCGAGGTGATGAACTCCCCGATTCACGAAACCCTTAGAAATCGGCTTCAGACTATTGACGACCTGTCTCTCAAATCTCGGTACGTTCGCGTGGATCTTCTTCCCCTAAAAAGACATGTTATCAAGCTTTACCCCCAACCACCGCGCATCTAACACATCCGTAAACCTCGCGAAACCAAAACGCTCGCCGATATGATTCCTTCTTGGAGCAATAGCTACCTCCACCACGTTACCTATGCACCCAAACAAAGCGAAAAGATCTTCCTCCTTACAGGACTCAAGAAACTCGGATATGTAGAAAGACACTATATCCCCAGCGATCTTCTTCTTTACCGGAAACACGTCCCCGTGGGGGACCAAGTTCCGAAACGGTCTGCGAGCCACACCCTTCCATCCTACGTCCCGGTGGATAACTACACCCTCCATTGAGGAACTAGGAATCCCTAACCCTAGAGAGAGGCGGGAGGAATTCAAAAGGTAGAGAGAGAAAAACTCGTGTATGTAGTATGCTTATTTCAGCTTTAAAAAATGGATTTTTTTTGTTGTATTTTTTTAAATAGATTTTCCAAAACCGTTTTTTAAAATATTACAAGTTTTTTATATTTGTTTTTTATAAAATGAAACACTAATTTTAACATCCTATAACATAAACATACTTTATTGAAAACCAAAACTATGAGTCCGGTTGTTTTGGCTTTTTTTAAAATTAATTTTTATAGTATTACATAATTTTGTGTAAAAAACTTTTACATAGAAACTTTTTATAAAAGCTTACAATAAATTTTGTTTGAATAATTATTCTTAAAATGTGATTCTAAGTATTTCATCTATTTATGAAAAAAAATTGGATATCAAAATTTCAAACAATCACTTAATTTTGAAGTTAATTCAAATAAATTTTAATAAAAATCATTTTTGAAACACAATTTTTTTTTTAAATTACGATTTTGACTAATGTGTGTTTATGTTATAGGATGCCAAAATTAGTGTTTTATTTTAGAAAAAACTAAAATAAAAAAAGTTGTAATATTTTGAAAAATCTATTTTCAAAAATAAAAAGAAAATTTCTATTTTTTTAAAACTGAAACAAATAGGCCCTATGTAACACTATAAAAATTATTTTTAAAAAAAGCAAAATCAAACAGGCCCTATATACCATTAAATCTGATTTTTTTCTTCTTTTTTTAGAACGCAAGTTATATATATATATATATATATATATATATATATATATATATATATATATATATATATATATATATATATATATATATATATATATATATATATATATATATATATATATATATATATATATATATATATATATATATATATATATATATATCAAAGGGTATCGAAATGAAATATAAAAAACGGGGCCTAAACCACAAGCGGAAAATTGCCCACCAATTGAAATTTAGCATAAGTAAAACAAAGGATTTTTGTAGAGCTCATAGAAATTGCAATTAGCATGAGAAATATTTCCTATAAAGGACCATCTCCAAACAACCACTTTACAACCCCAGACCACATCGCTAGTGACCCACGTCGTGTTTCTAAATATAATACCGTTTCTAACCAACCATAAACTCCAAATAATAGCCAACCAAATACATCACTTCTTGCCTCTCCTTAACTTTTTATATTTACAAAACTAACTCCAACACCTAAAACTATCTTTAAAATCCTCCACTAAAGAAAAGGGCATACCAATCCAAATGGCCAAAGCCTTCCAAACGTCAACCGCATAACGGCACAACAAAAGAGAATGAAGAGGAGATTCGTTGGATACCCCACAAAAAACACAAGAAAGATTAGAAGAAGGGGAAAAAAATACCTCGAAGAGCTAATAAATCCTTGGTAGGTATCCTATTCTTGAAACATTTCCAACCGAAAGCTTTGACTTTACAAGGGACCTCAACCTTCCAAATGAGGGGAATAACATAATCTAAGCGATTGTGAGGGCCAAACACCGGAAAGTTGTTACAAATAGCAGCATAGCAGGAAGAAACAGAGAAAAAATCATTGCCTGAGGGCCTCCAAATAGCCATATCCCGCTGGCTGGTTCGGACCGCAGGTTGGTACTGCTATAGCATACAACGCAATACCCCTGCTTCAGCGGCAGCGGCAGCCCTATGCAGCACAGGGATCCCAAAGTCGTTCCAATGCCATCCTTCATCCGACCAGCCCCCTATTCCGGCAATGGATACGTCCTGTAAACAAGAAATTTCAAACAGAGACGGAAACATATTCCTAATAATTCCCTCCTCCAACCAATGGGCATGCCAAAAAGAAGTAGAAAATCCATCGCCTATACGGAAACAACAATTATTCACAAAAAAAATTGTCGGAAGTATCTTCTTTAAAGAAATGACACCCGACCACCAAACCGATTTGGAACTATAGTGATCTCTCCTTCCACCTTCTATAACCAGTCGGAGCTTAATATCCTCGTATCTCACTCTCAACATTCTATACCAAAGAGAGTTAGAGGTCTCCATTATTCTCCACTTCCATTTAATAAGAAGAGCCAAGTTGAAATCTTCCAAACATCGCAAACCTAGCCCACCTTTATCCACCGGCAAACACACTTCTTTCCACTTCACCCAATGAATACCTCTCTTAGCCTTTACACCTCCCCACAGGAAATTACCTTGAATTTTATTAATCTCTTGAATAACCTTCTTCGGAGCCAAATAAAAAGAAAAGGATAAGATAGGTAAACTTCCTAGAACGGATTTTAAAAGATTTATTCTTCCCCCGAAACTAAGCCATCTCCCTTTCCACGAACACAACCTCTTCCTAAACTTCTCTTCAACGGGTCTCCAAAAAGCGATCATTCTTGGATTAGAACCTATACAAATCCCAAGAAAAGAAAACTCTTTCGATTCTAACTTACAAGAAAGAAAAGAAGTGGCCACCTCCAAAAAGTGAGAATTAATATTTATTCCAATAAGCTTACTCTTGTTGAAATTGATACCAAAACCCAAAACTAAATCAAATCCACGCAACACCGATTTGATTGCCCATAAATGCTTCCGACTTCCATCTCCCACTAATAAAGTATCGTCCGTAAATTGGAGAACGTCAACAAAACAATTGCCTTTCACATTGCAACCAACATAATCCCCATTTTCCACCGCCTTGTTCACCAATATTTTCAATCCTTCCGCCACAATCACAAAAAGAAAAAGGGATAAGGGATCCCCTTGACGTAATCCTCTTTCCACCACAAATTCCTTAGTAGGATTATCGTTGACTAAAACCAACATTTTGCTAGAAAAAAATTAAGGAATTGACATCCGGAAGTCTCTTCTTTGAAGAAATGACATCCGACCACAAAAAATTCCTTAATTGATCAATTAAAATTGAAATAATATATGCACCTCCAGAGATTGTTTGAGGAGCTAACACAAATGCATAATCGCTCTCACTATCTACTTATCGTTTGCCATATGACGCAAATGCAATTTGAGTTCCATATTTCAAATGTTGGAATCTATTTTCCAAACATTTGTCCCATCATTTGAAATTGTCAAATGATCCCGTTCATTCTTCATCCTTTCTTGATCACACTCATCAACAAAAGATATTGATTGTTGCCTGGACCCCTAATGTCTCTGAAAGCAGACCATAAAGAATTCTATTATAAGAATTCAAATTGACTATATATAGCAGTCATCTAGAAACAAATAAAGGGCCTGAGTTACCTCAATCTTAAACATGGTTGAAAAATGCAAGGTGAAACTAATACTCAAAACAAACACTTGCCAACGAAATCGGAAACTAACAGAAAAAGAATATACGTGACCAATTAAACTCTTGCAAAAGGCTTTACAGGTTAATCCTTTGAAGAATAAATTGAGAGTACATGTTCATCAATTTTTTCTAGCAGACGATGTTTTCTTTTATAGTAAAGTTTTCTAGTCTTGATGTCATTACATTGTTTCAATTGAAATAGCAAAATCTTCTGAGTAAACTAAAGCTATAGCTATAGCTAGAACCAGAAATGTCTAACAAGTAACCTGCTTTAAGAGAGAATTTAACCTCTAATATTCCAAAAAATTAAATCTCACACTCCACATATTTTATTAATTCCAAAACTCTAAAAATTAAACTAACCACACTGTCGCGGTTGGCCAAAAATACTCGAGCGTTTGAATGCTCAGAATACAACAGAGTCGGCACCAAATTTTATTTATTCCAAAAGGAAAAGGAAAATATCGATAAAACCCAAGAAAGAAAGAAAATGGATAAGATGGTCAACGCAACCAAATTAGGGTTTGGGAGTCGGTTATGTGAGGGGAAGGTAATAGCATCTCTCACATCCATCGTACTCGATGGGAACCATTTAGTTAGTCTTGTGATCGATTGTTAGCTTCATGTTAACTTGCGTTCTTTTTATTACATGAAAGGAACAAAATATGGTTTTTTTATCATTGTGCTCGCCAAGATATTGCATCTCGTGCCTACGTATTCCCTCGTGCAATGAGAAAGTCAGAGCGTCATAGTTCTGGGACTACAAAATTGCTTTTTTTATAAGTTTGTTCGCCAAGACATCGTGTCTTGTGCCTACATATCTTCAACGAAGAATCAGAGCGATTTTAGTTCGGAGGAACTACAAATTTTTGGTTGATTTTATTTATGAAATCAAGGGTCTACTCGCACTTGGGCGGAAAGACGAGTTTTTGAATTGGGTACTTGCGCTTGGGCAAGGAAAGTTTAATGGAATTCAAGCATTCAAACAAAGGCATAATGATCATCGTCTAAATGCTTGAAAGAGCAATTTGCACATGTACGTACAAACCCCTCTTGGGCAAAGAAAGAGATTCGCACTTGGGCGAGAAAAAAGAGTTTTAATGGGGTATTTAATGGAATCCAAGCATTCAAACAAAGGCTTAACGGCCATCGCCTAAATGCTTTTAGAACAACTTGTACAAGTACGTACAAACCCTTCTTAATACATCCATTATAGACTAAATTCAATTCAATTTGAAAGTGTTATGATTATGAAAAAGAAATTTGGAAAAAATAACTTGGTATTAACCAAGATTTGTTATGAAAAGATTCACACTTGGGTGATGAAAGAGATTCACACTTGGGGGAGAAAAACAGTGATTTAATGATTTGAAATTGTTTTTAAGTGTTTTGTGAAAAGTGAGATAAATCGAGTTTGACAACGCTTTAGAACAACTTGTACAAGTACGTACAAACCCTTCTTGATTCATCCATTATAGACAAAACTCGATTCGGTTTATTAAAAGATATTTTTATTATGAAAAAGAAATTGGAAAGAAGAACTTGGTATTGACCAAGTTTTATTGTAAAATAATTTGAAATGAAAAGCTCGAGTACGAAGCATAATGGAAAAGCGACTCGATGTTGATCGAGTGTTTGAAGTTATCTTTGAAAAGATTAGTTTTTATTTGAAAAAGTTTTATCGAACTTATTAACTTTTTAGTTAATTAAAACTCAACTAACATCATTTATCACTTGAAATAAAAGAAAAAGAAAAAAGTAATATAAATGGGCTGAGGGCTTAAGGCTTAAGGCCCATGATTATTGTTTGAAAGACTAAGGGAGTGCATTGGCTAGCAAAAATAGGCGATGAAGTTGGGACCGTGCAACAACCAACATAAGTGTAGCAAGGCCCAAAAGCAAATTAAACTCAAAGCCATAAGAGTCTGGGCCGGACCGGGGTGAACCGGACCCGAGACTCTCTTTTAACCCAAAAAATCGGATTTGTATCAAACAAATCTCGTTATCTTCTCCGAAATGCAAATACAGAGAATCGATCTCACTTGCGCTCGGGTTCTATCATAGCCACTCTATTGTTCATATCTCCGACTCTCTCCTCTCGAGATTTCTCTTAATCGATTCATCATACAAACAGAAATCAAGTAAGAACCCTATCCCCATATAAATGATGGAACACCAATCGGGGGAGGTCTAGTTTGGGAGCATTGTTTTTTTTCGGGACATTCCTTTGAGCAACACACCTTTTGTGGGAGAGACACCACTTCTCCACCTAAAACCTTAAGGTGATAGGTGAGTGGGTTCTCCCATTTATATATGCTCAAGTCACCACATGCATTTCCAATGTGGGACTATTATCCACACTCACACTTGATTCTCAACACTCCCCCTCAAGTGTGAGTCTCACACAATGCTCCCCCTCATGTGGAAGCTCTCTCTTCCACATACACTTGTATCCGTTGACTTCAACTACATGTATCCGTTGATTCTCTTAAACTACATGTATCCGTTGACTTTCAACTACAAGTTTTAGCCGGTCCCCTTTTCTTAAACCAAAGGCTCATGATACCATTGTTGGGGCAACAATCGGGGGAGACCATTGTTAGGGCAACAATCGGGGGAGGGTCGAGTCGGGAGCATTATTATGGGGCATTCCTTTGAGCAACACACGTTTGTGAGAGACACACCACTTCTCCACCTAAAACCTTAAGGTGATAGGTGAGTGGGTTCTCCCACTTATATATGCTCAAGTCCCGGAAATTATCGATACCTTTGTGAAAGTGAATCGGTTAGGTTAAGGAAAAGGTTTTGAGCTGATTATTGCAATGGTTGAAGGTAGTTTTGTGAAGAGTTTAGCAGAGGTTTATTGCTATCGTTTTTTGGCTGCCCTCTTTTTTCGAGTCTCCTTCGGTTCTCTCTTTTTATAGGTAGATGGTAGTGAATTTTGGGGGAACTTTGAAATAGGATTCTTGTTTGTTAAGTTTCTTCGGGCCATTTTTAATGTACTGTATTTTCTACATTTCTACTGCAGGTCTTGTATAGCTATTTTTGTGTAAATTCTGGACAGTGGTGCAGGAAGGTTTGTTGTTTACTCTGTGGACTGATGGTGATGATCTCTTTCCATATTTTATTTTTTTCTGGTCTGTAAAAAATGTAATTGCAAATGTTGCCTTACCTAGTTTATAAAGGAAAGTGAATAATAAGAACAAGACTTTTATATACATATTGATTCATACAAACTGAACTCTTTTGGTTGTCATATTATAAAAATGTTATTTTAATGAAAAAATTCTATATTTTAATTCTTATTTACTGTTTTAATTAATAAGAATCATTTAGTAATTTAAATTTTACATTAAATTACCAAATAACTAAAATTAACCTAGTAAAAAAAAACATTAAAAGTGAAACAAGAGGTAAATGTGACAAAAAGTGCAAATATGATTAAGACGACTTTGATTGATACAATAAATAAGAGAAAAATCTACACATATCCCTTGCAGATGAACTTATGCAAAAAATCTCGTGTTCTATGAACTAACTACATGAATGAAAATTTAGCGGTAAAATTTAGGATATTGACACACACCATGTATTTTATTAATTTCAAAATTGCAAGATAAAGTTGAGTCAAAAAGAGCAAACAAAATTTTCAGTAATAGACTAAATTTTCGCTAGTTTATTTTAAAATTGTGTGGTAAAAACTCATACATTTATATCGAAAATTTCAAATTTTTCCAATAAAAATTTATACATTTGTACCGGAAATTTAAAAATTTCCGATAAAAAGTAATATGTTTATACTTGAAATTTTAAAATTTTCAATAAACATACAAGTATCTACCAGCAATTTTCGATAAAACTCCATGAAAGATGTGATTTTTTACTAGAAATTCAAAATTTTCTGTAATTTTTTACACAATTTTTTAAAATGCCGATGTAATTTTAAAATTTTTGATATTCACATATGCTTTATAAAAATTCAATAATTTTAGACAAATATAAAACGGTAAAAACTTATTTAACGTGGGAGTGCTAAATGTAAGTTGGAGGAGGGTGTTAAACTAAATTCTCTCTGTTTAAGACCTTAGTCAAAGAAGATGAATCACATGTCTTGCATTTTTTTTAAATATAAATTATTATTTTTATAATACAAAATCATTTTATAATACTGTGGAGTATTTATTTTTTCTGGTAAAAACATTAAAAAGTACTTAATTTTTTAGTAAAAACATTAAGTATTTTATTTTTAATTTAATAATAATAATACTTCTATACTTATTTATGCATAATGATGGTCACTAACGAAAATAAAAATATTCTATTAATCAAACCCAAGTATAAATGGGACTGCGATAAAAAAGACTAAAAACTCCAATTCTAACCATCTCAACATTCATAACCGTGTTTCACTCAAATAGAAAAGCAACCGGGAGAGTAAGCCGTGGAATAAACCGTGTGAGAAGGGAGACCATCGATGAAGGCGGCGGCTGATCTCGTATCGATAATGGGAGTGGTGCTCCGTGCTCGGCATGGGGAGAGAACATGGTGAAGAAGCGACAGACGGAGGGAGAGAGATGGAAGCACGACAGACATAGGTGAATGAAAGGTCCGTGTGGTGGCTTGGCTTGTTAAATTGTAATTCATAGTGTTGAATAATGTGTGTATCAAACTAGATTTGATTTAGTTACACACAGATTTGACTTGATTTGATTTAGTTCCAAAATAGGTATTTTGGACTTTTATAGTTTTGGGTTTTTGGCTTACAGAGCAAGCTAACCTAAATTTATAAATAGAGGGAGTAACCCCTATTTTAATAATCAAGTCAATTGAGTTGTATTCATAGAATTTGCAGTTGCAAGTGAATAATAAAGTTTTCCACAGTTTGTGGGCAGAGAGAAACTCTGCAAAAAACTATTATCTTTATTTTTTTATATTTTTTCGTTGTCATTGTGTGGTAGTAACAATCTTGTTCATCAAGATTGATAGAAATTCATCATAGATATTGGTGGATTTCTAACATCTGGTATCAAGAGCCCCGGTTTATCGATCAAGGGAAGAAGAAACCACAATGGCGGTGAATTACGGGAATGGAAATTATCTAGCAAGTCTTTCAATTTTTAAAGTAGATAATTATGAGAATTGATGCAAACTGCTAAAGGTTCTATTCAGGTGTCAAGGTCTTTGGGATCTTGTAAATGATGGAGTAGAAGAGCTTAGAGAAGACGCTTCAGAAGTAGAAAAGGAAGAACACGAAGAATCAGAGAAGAAAAGTTATAAAGCACTCTTTATAATTCATTAATGTCTGAGTCCAGACAATTCCAAAAAAGTGAGTGATTCAGAATCTGCAAAAAAAGCTTAGGAGATTCTTGAAAAATCTTTTGGAGGCGCAGAGAAGGTGAAAGAGGTGATTTTAGAAACTCACAAAAGAACATATGAATTGCTTCATATGGAAGATAGCGAGATCATATATGATTTCTTCACTAGGGTTACGAAACTAGTAAATCAAATCAAGACATGTGAAGAAGCGTTAACAATAAGATCTGTTGTTTCGAAGATCTTGAGGTCTTTGGCCCCTAAGTTCGACCACGTGGTGGTAGCCATAGAAGAGTCAAAATATTTGTCAAAATTGGCAAAGGAAGAGCTTCTAGGGACGCTTGAATCTCATGAACAAATAATGGCTGAAAGAGTTACAGGCAAGTTGAAGAGTGATGTGGCTCTGCATGCTCAGTCAACAAAAGAAAGGTAAAGGAAGCTAGAATGGAAATAAAGGTAGAGGTGGCTACAACAATTCGACTGGTCGAAATCAACAAGAAGGAAGTTGTTTGAATAAGAGAAAGCCCTCATACCAAGGAACCAAAGAGGTGGTGCTACAGGTAGAGGGAGAGGTGGTGGTCGAAAGCCTAATAAGAGTCACATTCAATTTTTCAATTGTCAGAAGTATGGTCACTATTATACAAAGTGTCCAGAAAAGAATAAGAATCAAGAAAGTGATTCAAAATTTGCAAAACAAGAAGAAGAAGTAGAAGAAGAAGAAGAAGAGATGTTGCTGATGGTCACAACAAAAGATGAAGATACATTCAAGAACCAATGGTACTTGAATTCAGGATGCTCATCACACATATCTGGAAGGAAAGTTCAGTTTGTCAACATAAAGCCCTTAATGTAGAACATGGTGAAATTCGCAAATGACAATACTCTAGAAGCTGAAGGTATTTGAGACGTTCTAATTATGAGGAAAGATGGCAAGAGGTCAGTAATCTCCAATCTATTTGAGACGTTCTAATTATGAAGCTTTTGATAATACTCTTCTCTGTGTATAATGATTGAACAATACAATCCAAAGTCTTCACTCCCGCATGAAGTTTTTTAATTTTATCTTCTTGTACAAGCATCATTATCTTCTTTCATCAAGAAGGTACAACGGCTCTGGTCAGGTTGGTCTAGTCTTCCACAAATAGGTCCATCCTCCACTTCAAGGGACCATACAATATGAACACTCATTATTCAAATAATCTTCTACCTTGTACACAAACAGAAAGTATCCCCCATGGATCTCATCCAGAAATAGACAGGATGCCTGCTCTGATACCAATTGAAATTCTGGTGAGATAGAACTCAGATGTCATATACGGATGTCATGACATCTGATCTGACATTATAAAAACATACAAGGTAGGAATACAAATAACAGTTAAAAAAATAAATAACACACAGAATTATTCACCCAGTTCGGTTCAACCAACCTACTCTGGGGGCTACCAAGCCAGGGATGAAGTCCACTATTAGCAGTATCAATTCAAAGCTAAACTCCCCGCTTACAACTTCTCACTTAATCACTACCCAATGACCCTTCTACCTAGGTTCTCCCTAGACACGGAATATCTCCCTTCCACTCCCAATCATAGCAATGATGTCTAGCAGTCAACACCTCAGCCACTGCATCGACGGCCTAATCACTAACATTCTAAATACACAAACAAACATAACCTGGATTTACTTAACAACTTCCTCTAAGAACACAACATCTCTTACATACAGGCGTCGATATTCACACTAAACTTCTCTTGCTTAACATCTTCGAGAATCACATATCAGTGACCACCCACAATCCGGGTGGTTCACTTACACGACTAACCCTAATGATTACATCTTTCTAAAACTGACTAGCTTCTCAAAACATGGTGACCTTCCCACAATCCGGGAGGTTCACTCTACAGACTCAGCCCTTAAAAACTACATTATTAAAATCACAGCTGGTACAAAACTTAGGTTACAAAGCTTCTATTTATAACCTATTCCTAACTGGGCTTGGGCTCATAATCACAACTATATTTGTTGTTACAAATAAGAAGAAATCTTCTGCTAAAATAAAGGTCTTTAATCATAGGTTTCCTAAATTGTCTCCACAATTAGAAACTACACAATCTTCAATATTTTGTCTTGATTCTTTTGACCTTTAAATCGTAATAAACTGACATAACAATCTGTTGCTAAAATTGCTCCACAATATAAGCTCCAAGATATTCTCCACAAGTATCTCCATAAAATTTGCTCCAAGTAACAACAATAAGTTGTTACACTTTTGCAACAAATTCTCCTATAAAATCTTTCCACATTTAGTTTCCTAAATGTTCTCCTTAAATATAGCTCCACATAGGATTCAATGTTTTAGGAATATTCTATTTCTGCTATAACAGAATCCAAACTGTCAGCTCAAAAACGATGTCACGACATCTTCTTCAACATCCTAACTGTCAGCTCAAATACGATGTCATGACATCTTCTTCGACATGTTGTTCCAGATGTTGAAACATTTCAACACAACATATTTCTCCATTAAATAGAACTTCCACCTGCTTTCTCTTACAAGTTATATTTCTATTTATTCTATTGCTGCTAAATTAGTTTTACCAAACATAAAGTCAATCCTTAAAAGCACTAACAATCTCCCCCTTTGGCTTATTTTGGCTAAAACTAATTTACATAACTTTTGTATTACAGAAGCATAAAAAATACAAGGGTTTAAACATTACAATTCAGTAGCAGCAATTTAGAAGTCTTCAGTAGTTACTGTTTATGATATTTCAAACTTTAGAAGTGACAGTCTTCAGTCTTCTTTTATGATGTTGAAACATCATACTAGGACATCTTTTTGGAAGGTCCAACTCCAATATTCTCTCTCTCTTTTAAGGATCCCACAGATCACACACAGTTTCTCCCCCTTAAAAGTTGCTCTTCAGAGATAACTTAACATAACCACTTCTCCCCCTTTTTAGCCATAATAAGACAAAGGCTTTGTTGAAGGAGAACTCACTATAGCATAGGAAACATAACATCGCAGATATCATCTTCGTAGAGAAGGAGAAAACTGAGCCCATGGTGCACATGAGGAAGAAAATACTAAATGTTCCCCCTCAAACTGAGAACTATGCTATGACACAAATTGACACAACATCCTCTTTTAGAGCATAAGAGGATACTCACTAACGGAGATTTAAACACTTGGATTATCCATTTATAGACATAAAGAACCAGACCTCTATAAGGGAAAACTTATTTTGATTGAAAATGGAGGAAAAGATTCAGCTGCGTCTTTGACGTGAGCTTTAATAGCTCAAGAAACCGTTAGATTAGAATATATGACAAATACCCTTAAGGTATTTAGGTCTATTCCTTTAGCAAAGGATCCTGAATCATATTATTCCTGGTTAGAGAAAGTTGAGTCGAAGAAAGCTCAATTCTGGAAAGAATTAGGAATTTACAATTTAATCCAGTTGTCGAAGACTGGACTAGAGTATAATCAACCTATGCTGGTAGCGTCTTTGTACTTCTGGGACGCGACTCATAACAATTTCCATCTCCTATGTGGAATGGTCACTCCTACCCTTTTTGATGTGGCAGCTATTACTGGGCTTCACTCATTGGGAGAAGATTTCGACCCCAGTTATATGGTTGTTGATACTATAAAATTCGGAAAGAGTAAAGCTACTTACACCTTATTCACTACGAGACATCACAATAAAGATAGTGATGATGTTTCTAATGAAGGGCACGTTGCTTTCCTGGCGCTTTGGCTATCGAGATGTGTCTTCTATTCGAGATTGCTACAGGTGGCGAAAAGATATCTTGCTATGGAGAATCAGCTTAACTTTGGCAGGAAATTGGATTTAAGCCTGATGATTCTTGGGTATCTTTATGAATGCGTTGGTGAATTTGCTGATCTTCTAAGAGCTTACGAAGCTGGTACCTCTTTGCTCTTTGCTGGACCTTTTTTGGTTGTTGCAGCTGTGGTTAAATGCCACTTTCGAGGCTGTCTTGCCAAAGAAAGGATTGGTTGATGAGAACGAAAATGTTATCAAGAACAGAGCAGTCGAAGGAAAATGGTTGGACTACTTAACCCCTCAAGACGAAGGAGGTAAACTGCCTGAAGCCTTTCGAGCTTACATGCTGATGTTTGCAAAGCGTTATCGATTTAGTCCTTCGATTGCTCCTTTTGTTGAGAGGAAAGTAGGCCCAGAATGGTTTACTCGAGAATTTCTTGCCCCTTTACCAGAAGAACAAGCTGAATCTATAGCCATTTGGGAGGCATTTTTAACTCTTAAAATGTTATTCCATAGGCTGTGAACTACGAAGAGTCACTACGCCCTCCTCAGTTATCAACTTAATCTTATTTAAAGACAATTTGGACTTGTTCAAATCAAACCCATGTCCATGTATGAAAAGAAGAGCCACATGTGCCTTCATTCAATATTCTCTACTGAAGAGATTTTTGAATCAAAGACTGCAAGATACATTGGAATTACTTCTCTCACACCCATCTCTTTCAGACCTTCGTTCTATTGTACTCTGGAGTTTCACTCATGTTGGTCCGACTGTTAGAACAAGATTTGTTCTGATCAATATTCTTAGTTTTGATGATAACAAGGATATGAATTTTGTGTGAGATAATGTGGTACTCTAATACATTGCAATTTTCCTTTCAGGAAATATATAAAGAGTTTGCACAAATCAGCGCTCAGAAGCTTTGTCTCAGAAGGTTCAGCATACAACATCAGAACATGGTCTGGCAAGACATTAGAAGATGGTTGTCATACCCCAATTTTTGACCTAAGATACCACCTCATATCATTGCATATACATCATTTGCATCACTAACAAATTACATAGCTTGTGTTTGTTATTTGTGACTCAGCAGGATTTAAACAAGAAATCACTCATCAGTACAAGTAACAATCAATTAGAGTTTTGTTCTCCCTTAATCTCAAAGGAACTATCTTCATCAACAATCAACATTTGGTCCTCAAAAATCCATTTCAACAAGCTCAGAAACTTTGAATCAACCAGATTAGGGTTTTGACTGAAGATAGCATACTCCTGACTTTTGCTCAGGATTTGACCTAATGACTTGGGACATGACCTCAAGACCCCAAGTGCATTATTTTAACTTAATCCATTGGCTCAGAACATCTCCTACACAAGGATTGATCAACAGGGCAAGTTCAAATCATCAGATTAGGGTTTTGAATTCTCAGGGACTGAAATCAGGGATCACATTTGGGAAACCCTAAAAATCCCCAGGAAGTCACTCAAAGGTTTCAATCATATTCAAATAATCCCTATGGCAATATCCAATAGAAATTACATCTTAATTCAAGATCCACAGTCATCAATTTCATCAGGTCGACAATTAGGGTTTTTGACCTAATTCACCTGAACCACTGACTTTTTAATCAGAACATGGTACCACAACTCAAGCTATAATTAAATATCCTCTAATACCTCAATATTATCCATTCATACCATTCATTTGGTGAGGATAGCCTGGTTCATTTGAAATCTCCATAAACGCGATTCGTCTGAAAAAGTCAACTGTACAAGATCACCATTGACTTTTTGGAAATTTTGGTCAACCATGACTTTTGAAGTTTCAAATCATCAATATATGATATATGAAGTCATTTGATCAAGAAAAATCAAGAAAATCAATCAAGAATCAAAAAGTCAAAGTTTGACTTTTATACTTAGAAAAATTTTCTGTGTTTTTCAATGGTTTTTTTCCAAACTTTGGAAGGGAATAACTCAAAATTTCACCTACAAACTGAAAAAAACTTCCAACATGAAAGTTGTAGATTTTGATCCAATAAACAACTTTGTCACATAAAATGATTTTCCAAAAGATCAACCATTTAAGAGATATGGAGCTTCAAAGTTGGTATCTTTTGAAAAATTCACTTAAAATCTCATTTTTCTTCAAAGTTCATGGATCTTTTTCACCCATTTCCCTAAAGGTCTTGAAGAAACTTTCAACTAGGGTTTTGAAGTGTGTAATATGAGCTTTCCAAAATGTCCAAGAGCATGAAAAAATATGGAGTGTAGCCATGGTTTTGAATTTTGTCATTAGAGGTCATTATGCATGAAATTTCAAGCCATTTTCACAAAGTTCTTACACTACATGACCTATAATCCAAGTAATGATGCATAGAAGCAATAATTGAAAGATATTTTCTGATTTGAAGATCAGAATGGAAGAGGATAAGAAGCTTGAGATTTAACCATGGTTTAGTCACTTTTAACCATTTGCATTTAATGTGAAAGATTCCATTTTATCTCTTAAGCCAAATCATCATTCTTGGATCAACTTGCAAAGGCTTTGAGTTCAGAATCCTTGGCCTATAAATAGAGGTTCAAATCACTTCCAAAATCACACCAAAACCTCACAATTATAGGTTTTCTCTCTTCTTTCTTGAATTGCAAGTTTCATAGTTTTCAAAGAGGTAGAAAACTCAACCTCCAAATCCTTGAAGTTATGGCCAAAGTGATGGTTCTAACAACTTCTAAACATCATATGTGATGTGTTTGACCCATCCACATACCCCAAAAACATCCAAAACTCAGAATCACTCTTCAACCTCCAAACTTGCACAAAGTGAGCCTTATCATGATAATTTTCGTTCTAGCTCATTTCAGTCCAAGTTAATCATCCAAACACCATCCATGTACCATATATGAACTATCCCAATCATCATCCCTGACCTGTAACTCCAAAATTACCAAGTTTGATCCTCACTTGAGCCCTACTGCAGATCGAGTACCACAAACTGATCAAGAGGTTTTCAATCCACTCCAAGCGTCCAAACATGTTCCATAAGGTCCAGTGAACGTGTTCAGATCAAGAAACAACATCTGGAACCCCTCATTTGCAGAATTCGATTCTCAGTTGTGTCGTTTTTAAGGTAAGTGCTCATGAACTTCAAACTCAATCATACATGAATCATAAATGAAAAATTGAGTTACCATCTTGTTTCTGCACCATCACTGAATAATAACCCTCAATCAATTGCATCATATCATGATCATACACGATTTCACAATGATTTGTCATATTAGGGTTCTTCATGTTCATGCAAAAATTAACCATCTTAGAACAAAAATAAATGAAATTAAAGATCACCATCATGTTCCTTGTGAAAAATCGAGCAAAATAGGCTATTCACTTGATCCAAACAATTCAGTTTTCAGAATTTTCAAATTCAAGTTAGGGTTGTGTTCTTGGCGCCAGATTTTTGAAAAAAACTGAAATTAGAAATTGATTCAAAAATATAATTGATTCGTTACAAATGTTAAACAGACCACGCGCGTGGTCCAGTTGGCAATGTTTTTGAATGGTAAACACAAGGGCGTGGGTTCAAGCCCTTTGGAAGACAAAACCTTTTTTTTAACACTACTTTTCTTATTTTTCTTCACAACTTCATCAATTATTTTAACCTATCAAATTAACTCATTTTTTATTCATTTTTTACACACTTCTTATTTTATATATGTATTTTATGAATATATAAAAAAATCACAAAAAAATATTTATTTAATACATTTTTAATTAAGTTTAAAATGACATATTTTTAAGTGTTTTTAAATACTTTAAATATTGTTTTTCATTTGATTTTTCAAACTTAATCATTTGTAAATATTTTGTGATCAAACCCTAATCATTTAGGTGTTAATTAAGTATAATCTTTGTGTTTATCTTAATTAATTTGATTTCTTTCAAAATTTCAAACCGTTTCAAAACAAACGATCACAGTTTTTTCAAAACGATAAACCTTTTCTTTTTTTTGGTTTTCCTTTCAAAAGAAACTATTGATTAAATCTTTTTGGATTGATCAATTGATTTTCAAACATGGGCCTCTCGAATATTAGAGAGTATAAGTCCCTTTCCTTTTCTTTGTACAGTTTTTCTTTAAACAGAAAACTTCTTTCAAAACAAAACTTTCAAACTGTTTTCAAAACGACGAAACCTCGCGTTTTTAACAAAATAATCAATCATGTTTTATAAAATAAAACATGGGCCCCACATAGGTATAAGTCTCATTCCTGTACATGAAATTAGGTATTTCATTGTACAAACACCTTTTTGTACATACCTCGATTAATTTGGTTTTTTAACTTTGAACAACAAATCAAAAAATGAAGGTTTTCTTTAAATCTTCCCAAAAATACCATGGGCCTCCATGTAGGTATAAGTCCCGAGCCCTTTTGTAAATACTTGTTTACATAGCTTTTGAATAAACTCAAGTGGGTCTCTCCCCGAGTATAAGTCCCGAGCCTCGTGTATACAAATGGATCATGCTTACAGGTATATTTCCTTCATAAACTTCATCATATACACACACCTTGTCATATATAACTATTCATACTTGTTCATATTTGTTCATGTACTTGTTCATATTTGTTCGTACTTGTTCATATTTGTGATTGTGTTATATATATGCTTGTTCAACTTAGTACAACACTAGGTTCCCCATAGCCTCCTATTGGGCTTCGTGTAAAGAATCTCCCCTAGTTTAGGTTAGGACATAGAGTATGGTTTCCCGGTGAAATCGCTCTAAGAGCTCAAACCAACTATACCACGCCTCCCCTTGGGCTTTGTACAAACGAGTGACCCTCCCATAGCCTCCTCTTGGGATTACAATGCAAGGACCCTCGATTGTCCCTCCCATAGCCTCCTCTTGGGCTTACAATGCAAGGACCCTCGGATAGCCTCCTCTTGGGCTTCGTACAAGGACCCACGGGCTTCTTATAAGCATCATCCAAATCAAATACCCTAGGAGATTAGACATTTATCATCTCTATGATAGGAGTATCTCTTCTATATCATCACAAACAATCAATCAATCAATCAATCAACTTAACTTTTTTGCCACAAGGCAGGCTAATCAATCAAATCTTTTTTTTTGCCACCATACTGGCTGATTAATCAAAGTTTTTGTCACAAGGATGACTTCATTGAAACTTTTGCCACAAGGCTGGCTGATTAATCAAAACTTTTTGTCACAAGGCTGACTTCATTGAAAGTTTTTGCCACAAGGCTGGCTAAAAAACATCTTTATCATTCTAAGCACCATATGTGGCACAGCCCAGGGCTTATAATGAAAAGATTTTCAAACAAAAACAAACAGATGTATGTGATGATATAGATTAGATACATCGAACATTGAGATGACATTTGTCTCTTATCCTTTGCTTCCACTAGCATAAGTGGGAACTACGATTGCTCTGACTTTCTCAACATCCCTTTGAGAATACGTAGGCACAAGGTCGTATCCTTGGCGAGCAAAACTTCTCCCTCAAACCACTCAAACCTTAGCACCCATAGATCCGAGCTACAGATGCTCTGATTCCCTCTAAGGGATATGTATGTAGAGGATCACGATGATCTTTGTGAGCATAATCAAACAAACACCCTAGGTCCCACCTATTTCACAACAGAACCTCCACCATAACATAGAATGAAACAAAAACAACAAAGAAGCCTATAAAGTACTATAGATACGTTGGGTGCTAATACCTTCCCTTCGTATAACCAACCCTCTTACCCAAATATCTCCCCCCACTTTTAAGGTTATTGTAGCTTTTTTCCTTTTTCCTACTTTGGAAACAATAAAAAGTTTGGTCGAAACAAAAGAAAAATCATTTTTTTGAGCACTCGAGCCCAAAGAAGGCATCAGGTGTCTCATCCCGAAAAAAAGATACGATTTTTCCCCGCGACAATGGTCAAGGCAGAATCAGAACATGGGTCTATGGAAGCATCAGAAGAACTTGAGATCAGAAGCAGAAGCACTGAAGTTCTCATGGTATCACGCTCAGAAGCACTTCAAGGTCAGAAGACAAGAAGATGCTATGCACCAAGCTGTTTGACTCTAATGATATTCAAATATTATATTCACAAACGTCAGATCAGAAGAAAGTACAGGTGGCAGGCTACGCTGACTGACAAAAGGAACGTTGGAAGCTATTAAAGGCAACGTCAGTAGACACAGCGTGAACAAGGCTCGAGGTAGTTGACAAAAGCGTGAAACATTAAATGCAATGCTGTACGGAATACGCTAAGCATTAAATGCTCCCAATGGTCATCTTCTCAAACGCCTATATAAATGAAGTTCTAATAAGAAGCAAGGTTACCAATCCTGAATAAACTTATTCTGAAAAACTTGCTGAAACGCTGTTCAAATCAAAGCTCAGAAACTTCATCTTCATCAAAGCTCACTACATTGCTGTTGTAATATATTAGTGAGATTAAGCTTAAACGTTAAGAGAAATATCACTGTTGTGATTATAGCTTTTCAGAAGCATTGTAAAACTCTTATTTGATTACATTAATTTGTAAGTAACTAGAGTGATCAAGTGTTGATCAGGATACTCTAGGAAGTCTTAGCTTGTGTCTAAGCAGTTGTAATTAGAGTGATCACGTGGTGGTCAGGATACTCTAAGAAAGTCTTAGCTTGTGTCTAAGCATTTGTTCCTGGAGTGATCAGGTTGTGATCAGGATACTCTAGAAGACTTAGTTGCGGACTAAGTGGAAAACCATTGTAATCTGTTGCGATTAGTGGATTAAATCCTCAGGTGAGGTAAATCACTCCGTGGGGGTGGACTGGAGTAGTTTAGTTAACAACGAACCAGGATAAAAATAACTGTGCAAATTGTTTTTATCGTTCAAGTTTTTAGACTACACTTATTCAATCCCCCCTTTCTAAGTGTTTTTCTATCCTTCAATTGGCATCAGAGCGCCGGTTCTAAGGTGCAAGCACTTAACCGTGTTTAGAAAAGATTCAGGAAGAGAAAAACGCTTCAGTAAAAGATGGCTGGTGAAGTTCAAACAAATCCAACTGCATCTACATCTGGCCCTGCTGAGCAATACAATGGTAACAATGGTTACACTAGACCACCAGTATTTGATGGTGAAAACTTTGAATACTGAAAAGATAAACTGGAAAGTTACTTTCTTGGTCTAGATGGTGAACTATGGGATCTTCTGTTGGATGATTACAAACATCCTGTTAAAGCTACTGGTGTAAGGCTCACAAGAAGTGAAATGACTGATGATCAAAAGAAAGAATTCAAAAATCATCACAAATGCAGGACTGTTTTGCTGAATGCTATCTCTCATGCTGAGTATGAGAAGATATCTAACAGGGAAACGGCCCATGATATATATGAGTCATTGAAAATGACCCATGAGGGAAATGCTCAAGTCAAGGAGACTAAAGCTCTTGCTCTAATCCAGAAATATGAAGCCTTCAAGATGGAGGATGATGAAGATATTGAGAAGATGTTCTCAAGATTTCAAACTCTAACTCCTGGATTGAGAGTTCTGGATAAAGGCTGTTAGAACAAGATTTGTTCTGATCAATTATCTTAGTTTTGATGATAACAATAATATGAATTTTGCTTAAGATAATATGGTACTCTAATCCAATGCAATTTCCCTTTCAGGAAATATATAAAGAGTACGCATAATTCAGCGCTCAGAAGCTTTGTCTCAAATGGTTCAGCATGCAACATCAGAACATGGTCTGGCAAGACATCAGAAGATGGTCGAAGCAGAATCAGAACATGGGTCTATGGAAGCATCAGAAGAACATGAGATCAGAAGCACTGAAGCTCAGAAGATGGTATCACGCTCAGAAGCACTTCAAGGTCAGAAGATCAGAAGATGCTATGCACCAAGCTGTTTGACTCTGATGATATTCAAACGTTGTATTCACAAACATCAGATCAAAAGAAAGTACAAGTGGCAAGCTACGCTGACTGACAAAAGGAACGTTAAAAGCTACTAAAGGCTACGTCAGTAGACACAGCGTGAACAAGGCTCGAGGTAGTTGACAAAAGCGTATAACATTAAATGTTGTAAGGAACTAGAGTGATCGTGTTGATCAGAATACTCTAGGAAAGTCTTAGGAGTGAACTAAGCAGATTGCAACTAGAGTGATCGTGTTGATCAGTAGACTCTAGAAAAGTCTTAGAGGGTATCTAAGCAGTTGTTCCTGGAGTGATCAGTGTGTGATCAGAAGACTCTGGAAGACTTAGTTGCTGACTAAGTGGAAAACCATTGTAATCCGTGCGATTAGTGGATTAAATCCTCAGTTGAGGTAAATCATCTCTGCGGGGGTGGACTGGAGTAGTTTAGTTAACAACGAACCAGGATAAAAATAACTGTGCATTTATTTTTATCTGTCAAGTTTTTAAAGCTACACTTATTCAAACCCCCCCTTTCTAAGTGTTTTTCTATCCTTCAATTGGCATCAGAGCGCCGGTTCTAAGGTGCAAGCACTTAACCGTGTTTAGAAAAGATTCAGGAAGAGAAAAACGCTTCGGTAAAAGATGGTTGATGAAAGTGAAAAGTCTACACCTACACCTGCATCTACATCTGGCTCTGCTGAGCAATACAACGGTAACAATGGTTATACTAGACCGCCGGTATTTGATGGTGAAAACTTTGAATACTGGAAAGATAAACTGGAAAGTTACTTTCTGGGTCTAGATGGTGATCTATGGGATCTTCTGATGGATGGTTACAAACATCCAGTAAATGCCAGTGGCGCAAAGCTGTCAAGGCAAGAAATGAATGATGATCAAAAGAAGCTTTTCAGGAATCATCATAAATGCAGAACTGTTTTGCTGAATGCTATCTCTCATGCTGAGTATGAGAAGATATCTAACAGGGAAACGGCCTATGACATATATGAGTCCTTGAAAATGACTCATGAAGGAAATGCTCAAGTCAAGGAGACTAAAGCTCTAGCTTTAATCCAGAAGTATGAAGCCTTCAAGATGGAGGATGATGAAGACATTGAAAAGATGTTTTCAAGATTTCAAACTCTTACTGCTGGATTGAGAGTTCTTGACAAGGGATACACCAAGGCTGATCACGTAAAGAAGATCATCAGAAGCTTACCCAGAAGATGGGGTCCTATGGTGACTGCATTCAAGATTGCAAAGAATCTGAATGAAGTTTCTCTGGAAGAGCTTATCAGCGCCTTGAGAAGTCATGAAATAGAGCTGGACGCAAATGAGCCTCAAAAGAAAGGTAAGTCTATTGCATTAAAATCAAATATCAAGAAATGCACTAACGCTTTTCAGGCCAGAGAAGAAGATCCTGAAGAATCAGAATCTGAAGAAGAAGATGAACTGTCCCTGATCTCCAGAAGGCTAAATCAACTCTGGAAGACCAAGCAAAGGAAGTTCAGAGGCTTCAGAAGTTCAAGGAAATTTGAACGTGGAGAATCTTCTGATGAAAGAAGATTTGACAAGAAGAAGGTCATGTGCTATGAATGCAATGAGCCTGGACACTACAAGAATGAATCTCCAAATCTTCAGAAGGAAAGTCCCAAGAAAAAGTTTCATAAGAAGAAAGGTCTTATGGCAACCTGGGATGAGTCAGAAGATGATTCAGAAGATGAGCAGGCCAACTGTGCGCTGATGGCGACAGAAGATGACGGATCAGAATCTACATCAGAATCAGATTCTGAAGAGGTATTTTCTGAACTTACTAGAGATGAGTTAGTTTCCGGTCTAACTGAACTTCTGGAACTCAAGTCTCAGATTAGTCTCAAATACAAAAAGCTGAAAAAGCAATTTGAATTTGAAACAAAGAAGCTTGAGTTGGAGAATTCTGAATTAAAAGAAAAACTTTTAAAATTATCCAATAATGTTGGATCTCCTTCTGATTCAGAAAAATCCACTCCTAGTCTAAACCATATTCTGAAAGAATATGATTTAAGTTTCAGAAAGTTCTTATCTAGAAGTATTGGCAGAAGTCAGCTAGCTTCTATGATATATGCTGTGTCTGGAAACAAAAGAGTCGGCATTGGTTTTGAGGGTGAAATCCCATACAAACTTGAACCTGTTGATGAAATGAAAATCACATACAAGCCATTGTATGATCAGTTCAAGTATGGCCACTCCCATGATATTAGGCACACTTCACATGCTCAAAGTTTTCACATAACACACACCAAAAAGCATGTGACACAACCTAGGAAATATCATGAAACTCACATTAAAAATTATCACGCTATTCCTCCTATTGCTTACAATGTTAAACCTAAGTTCAATCAGAACTTGAAGAGAACTAACAAGAAAGGACCCAAGAAAATGTGGGTACCAAAGAAAAAGACTATTTCTTTTGCAGATTCTCTTGATGACAAAGAAGATAAAAGTCAACATGACATGTCTCCTAAACTCAAGTTGATCTCAACACTTGAAGGGAAGAAAGAGTGTCTTCCAAGTTCTGGTTCTTAAATCTGTTGAAGAAACTTTGTTTGTAAGAAGTCAGAGAAGAGAGCTTATTAGTCTTAGAACCATCTGTTGTGTTTGCCTCTAAAGCATTGATGTTTCATTCTTGATTATTCTGATTGCTCTAAATGCTACAGAATATACAACATTGAAACATTAATTGTGGACGAATCAATAAACATCTGTTTTGATGATAAACTTGTTTCTGATGAAACAAAGCGCTTAAGAATTTCTGCAGATACAGTTTTGTCTTATCAGAAGCTGCAGAACAAAGAAGTGAACCTCCAGAAGCTGTGTGTATCAGAAGTAATGGATCAGAAGATCATTCAGATTTATATCAGCACACTTCAGAAGGAGTGTTTCCAGAAGAGAAAGTTAATAAGAAGCAGTGATCAGAATCTGAAGGCGTAAAGTCTGAAGGATAGAAAAACACTTAGAAAGGGGGGGGATTGTGTAAGTGTGACTTAAAATCTTGAGCGATAAAAATAAAGTGCACAATTATTTTTATCCTGGTTCGCTGTTAACGAAGCTACTCCAGTCCACCCCCGCAGAGATGATTTACCTCAACTGAGGATTTAATCCACTAATCGCACGGATTACAATGGTTTTCCACTTAGCCGCAACTAAGTCTTCCAGAGTCTTCTGATCACAACCTGATCACTCCAGGAACAACTGCTTAGTTCACTCCTAAGACTTTTCTAGAGTCTACTGATCAACACGATCACTCTAGGCTTAGTTCACTCCTAAGACTTTCTGCTCAGCCAACTGCCAAGACTTCCTGCTCAGCCAACTGCCAAGACTTCCTGCTCAGCTAACTGCTAAGACTTCCTAGAGTATACTGATCAACTGATCACTCTAGTTCCTTACAACTTAATGTAATCTATTCAAGAGTTTACAAATGCTTCTTAAAAGCGATAATCACAACTGTGATATTTCTCTTACAATTTAAGCTTAATCTCACTAAGATATTACAACAGCAATGTAGTGAGCTTTGATGAAGATGAAGATTCTGAGTTTAGATTTGAACAGCGTTTTAGCAAGTTTGATATGAGTTGTTTTGGTGCAGAATCGTTACTCTTGCTTCTCATCAGAACTTCATATTTATAGGCGTTGAGAAGATGACCGTTGAATGCATTTAATGCTTTGCGTGTTCCGTACAGCTTTGCATTTAATGTTATACGCTTTTGTCAACTACCTCGAGCCTTGTTCACGCTGTGTCTACTGACGTAGCCTTTAGTAGCTTTAACGTTCCTTTTGTCAGTCAGCGTAGTCTGCCACGTGTACTTCCTTCTGATCTGATGTTTGTGAATACGACGTTTGAATATCATCAGAGTCAAACAGCTTGGTGCACAGCATCTTCTGATCTTCTGACCTTGAAGTGCTTCTGAGCGTGATACCATCTTCTGATCTTCAGTGCTTCTGATCTCATGTTCTTCTGATGCTTCCATAGACCCATGTTCTGATTCTGCTTCGACCATCTTCTGATGTCTTGCCAGACCATGTTCTGATGTTGCATGCTGAACCATTTGAGACACATCTTCTGAGCGCTGAATTATGCGTACTCTTTATATATATTTCCTGAAAGGGAAAATGCATTGGATTAGAGTACCATATTATCTTAAGCAAAATTCATATTATTGTTATCATCAAAACTAAGATAATTGATAAGAACAATTCTTGTTCTAACAATCTCCCCCTTTTTGATGATGACAAAAACATATATAAATGATATGAATTTGCGATCAGAAAGAGTAGACGGCAAAAGACAAATTACACAGCTATAGCATAAGCATATGAATATGTCTCCCCCTGAGATTAACAATCTCCCCCTGAGATAAATAATCTCCCCCTGAAATAAATACTCGAAGAACTTTAATAAAAGACTTCCCTGATTATTTCGGTAGAGACGATCATATGAGCTTCTGCCTTCAGAGAATTCATAGCTTCTGACTTCTGCTTCCATTGGACAGCTTCAGAACTTGAATTTCTTTGATCTTCAGAACATTCACAGCTTCTGACTTCTGCTTCCATTCAGGACAGCTTCAGAACTTGAATTTCTTTGATCTTCAGAACATTCACAGCTTCTGACTTCTGCTTCCATTTAGGACAGCTTCAGAACTTGAATTTCTGGATCTTTTAGAACATTCACATCTTCTGATTTCTGCTTCCCTCGGATAGCTTCAGAACTTTGAATGTCTACTAACATCACTTCATGCTAGATTTGTATCAGAACATTGTTGAATGTACCAGAGCATCATCTGAGCATCTCTACATCCTGAAATGTTACAGAACAAAAACTAAACGACAAAAGTCAGCATGAACGAGTTAGAACATAAAATGTATATTCAAATACATGATATGTATCAGAGCCAAATGTATCAGAGCATTTTAGGCTAAAAACATGTATCAGAGCCAATAATGTATCAGAGCCATAACATTATGTGTATCAGGGCAAATAGAATTTTGTCAGAACATGAATGTTCAAATTCTATTATCAGTGCTTCTGATTCATTCTTCTTTCTTGCTTCTGATCTCTGAAGCTTGACAGCACTCAGCTTGCTTTAGTTTCAATGGTTTTGCTTCTAGTGTTTGCTTTGAAGATTCACTTCACTTCTTTGTACCTGCAAAACACTTAAACCATATAGAACTTGCAGTTCTTGTTAGTGAATGTGTGGGAGCCTTTACCCAGCAACTGATAGATTTAATCAAATCATTTATCATTTATCTTTCTCCCCCTTTTTGTCATAACATCAAAAAGAATAGAACAGATTCAGATGAATAAAACAGAACTCATGGAGGAAGAAAATGATTTCATTAAGGTTCAACCAAAGGGTACAGAAGTACAAGATGAAAAAAAATCAGATGCACAGAAACAAAACAGATGCAAAGAAAAGAAGGAAACAACATAGACTCAATCTAAGATGGCCCTAGTCTTGACAAGATCTTGGCCAGCATCTGTTTGACATCATTGTTGTGTTCTTCTTGCCTCTCAATGAAAGCATCATACTTCTCATTGAGTGAACTTTGATCATCCTGTCTCCTCTGAATCGCTTCTAGAGTCCTTGCAAGACGAGAAGGTTCATCAAGAGAAGTTTCACCACTTTCAACCACAGGAATGACATGTTGATCTGCAGCTTCCATAGAAGTATCATTTGCTGGGATATCCTCAACAGGATCTGATTTAGCAACATGATCTTCAGCATCTGCTTCTTGCATAGAAGCATCTCCATACTCTGTAGCAGGAATTTCAGAGTCTCCATTCTCTAGAGCCTGAAGAATGGCAGCTAAATTCCTTGGAGCAGAGGGACCTTCCACTTCTGGTGGGTCAACAACTTCTGGAATGACCAAGCTAGGGTCTTTCTTAGAAGGGTTTTCCCTCAGAAAGTCAAATAAGGTCTTGAAGTCTCCAAGCAGAACAGGATACTCAGGAATCCAGATAACCATGTCCCTGCATGGGTTTGCTTCCATTGCAGCAGCCAGTCTCAATACTTCCAATTCATCCACAAAGGGCTTCTCCTCAGCAGCAACACAATTTCTGAGAGGATGGTAGTAAATACCATTATCTTCCTCCAGAAGGTAACCAGGGTAACCAGGGGCAGCAGCCACTAGTCTTTTCTGAACACCCATTGCTTCTACTTGAAAATCCTTGCGAAATCTTCGCCAGAGATTTCTTGTAGAAACATCATCCAGACCATTTAGGAATGCATCCTTCAGAAGGTCTAGACTGCTAATCACCTCATGTCGGAAGAGTTCCAGGTATGTAGAAGGTTCAGGTTCAGGCGGATTGAAGGTAAATTTGTAGTCTGGATAGAGAAGGCAGTAGGGTTGGGATTTTCTGGTAGGTAATGGATGAGATATAGAAGGTGGAGGTACGGTGGTTGAGGAGGAGGGAATATCTGAGAGAATGATTGATGAGGTTGGAGTGTCAGATGGAATGACTTGAGGAGAGGGTGGAGAATTTGTAAAGGGAATTGGTGAGGGGAAATTATCAGAAGGAGTTGGTGGAAGAATGCTCAACGGTGTGGGGTTTAGAATGGGAGAGGAGGAGGATGATGGAGAAGGATTTGGTAGAGTGAAGTTAACTTTAGGTTCAGATGGAGGTGATTGGAAAGATGGTTTAGGGACAGAAGGAGGTGGAGTAAGGACATTTCTGAAGATTTGTACAGAAGAAGAGGAAGAAGATCTGGTTCTGCGAAAGGAATCTCTGATCCTTTTATCTCTTTGATCTTTAGATTCCACCTTGTCAGGATCATAGGTGACCCTCAACTTCTTGGCTCTTTCAGCCTCATCTTCTTCAGCCTTTCTTTTTAACCTTGCCTGTCGTTCCTTCTTATCCTTCTTCAGAATATCCTCTTTAGACGGAAGTACTCTGCCACGGATCCAAGCAGGATCAACATCTGATTGCTTCCTCACGCAATCTTCCAAGTAAAACTTGACAACTTGATCAAGTTCTTTATGAAACAGAGAGATGAACCCTTTAACAGCAATTCTTCTGGACAGAATGTCAGGAAAGCTTGTGCACATAACAGGTACATTCTTAATGACTTCCAGTCCAAACAGATCAACACCATTGAAGATGGGACCTTGAGTTACTCCAAGAAAATGCGAGGCATTACGATTTCTGATGGAGTCCACCACTTTGCTTTCAATCAGAATGTCTGAAATCATCCTTCCAAAAGGAATGGTTGTTCTTGGAATATGAGGGTACTTCGCCCTTTCATCTTCTCTTGACTCAAAGATAGAGGTTTTCAGATTCTCAAATAGAATATGAGAGATGTTGATCTCTATCTTCTTCCCAATGCAGAAAAGAGTATACTTGTGAGTCGGGCTGATGTAGGAGGAGCAGCGCATCTTTTTTCTATGGTGGAGAGAACCCAGGATAATCTCAGCCCATACTTTATAAAAAGGCTTTAAGTTGCCCGTAAACGCAGAGTCAGTTCCAGCAACCGTAGAGATTTGTTTTGCAACTAAAGTCCAGTCAACTGTATGGGGTTGAAACTCAGACCAACCTTCTTCATCATTGAGATTGTACAGCTTTCTGATGAGTTTCTCAGTGATAGTCACTTCATGCCCTAGCACGAAAGAAATGATGGCAGTTGGGGTCACTGTTGCATGTACCCAAAATTCCTTTACAAGTTCTGGATAAATTGGACCAACCAATCTATCAAGATATTTAGACCATCCTTGCTCAAGGATTCTTGCATCACACTGAAATCCATTTGCTTTAAGGTTGTTGATATCCACAGCCGATTCACATAAAACTTCCAGTTCTTTCGTGGGTATTAAGCAAGTTTTCAACGGAGCATCATTTTTGTTTAAACGATTCTGTGTGGAAGTGATGCTATCTTTAGAGATTGAAGAACGAGAAGATGAATTCATTGTGATAATGCTTTGAGATCAAATCAAGAACTAGGGTTTGAAGAGAGATGTAACGAGATGAATGCACAAAAGAAAAAAAAAAAAAAAAATTTTGGAATGAAGATGAAGCGGGTTAAATAAAAGATTAAAAAAAATTATGCATTTAATGAGAAATGACATTAGGAGAGAGAACACAGTAAATGAAATGATTTAATACAGTTACCTAGGTCGGCGTCTTTTCAACTGCACGCTTTGTACAAACCGTACAGACACGTGTTAATCATTAGATAATAGATGACAGCTGTATTAAGAATAGACTTTACGCCTTCAGATTCTGATCACTGCTTCTGAGATGATCAAGTTTCACTTCTGGAAATACTCCTTCTGAAGTGTGCAGATATAAGACTGAATGATCTTCTGATCCATTACTTCTGATATACACAGCTTCTGGAGGTTTACTTCTTTGTTCTGCAGCTTCTGATAGGACACAACTGTATCTGCAGAAATTCTTAAGCTCTTTGTTTCATCAGAAACAAGTTTATCATCAAAACAGATGTTTACTGATTTGTCCACAATTAATGTTTCAAAGTTTTGTATATTCTGTAGTATCAAGAAAGAAACATCAATGCTTCAGAGACAGACAAAAACAAATGGTTCCAAGACTGATAAACTTTCTTTTCTGAATTCCTGCAAACAAGGTTTCTTCAACAGATTTAAGAACCAGAACTTGAAAGACAATCTTTCTTCCTTTCAAGTGTTGAGACCAACTTGAATCCAGGTGTCAAGTCATGTTGAATGTTGTCTTCTTTGTTATCAAGAGAATCTGCAAAAGAAATAATCTTTTTCTTTGGTACCCACATCTTCTTGGGTCCTTTCTTGTTAGATTTTCTCAAGTTCTGATTGAACTTGGGTTTAACATTGTAAGCAATAGGAGGAACAGCATGATAATTCTTAATGTGAGTTTCATGATATTTCCTAGGTTGTGTCACATGCTTCTTAGTGTGTGTACTGTGAAAACTTTGTGCATGTGAAGTGTGCCTAATATCATGTGAGTGGCCATACTTGAACTGATCATACAATGGCTTGTATGTAATTTTCATTTCATCAACAGGTTCAAGTTTGTATGGGGTTTCACCCTCATAACCAATGCCAACTCTTTTGTTTCCAGACACAGCATATATCATAGAAGCTAGCTGACTTCTGCCAATACTTCTAGATAGGAACTTCCTGAAACTTAAATCATATTCTTTCAGAATATGGTTTAGACTGGGAGTGGATTTTTCTGAATCAGAAGGAGATCCAACATTATTGGATAATTTTAAAAGTTTTTCCTTTAATTCAGAATTCTCCAACTCAAGCTTCTTTGTTTCAAATTCAAATTGCTTTTTCAGCTTTTTGTATTTGAGACTGATATGAGACTTGAGTTCCAGAAGTTCAGTTAGACCGGAAACTAACTCATCTCTAGTAAGTTCAGAAAATACCTCTTCAGAATCTGATTCTGATGTAGATTCTGATCCGTCATCTTCTGTCGCCATCAGCGCACAGTTGGCCTGCTCATCTTCTGAATCATCTTCTGACTCATCCCAGGTTGCCATAAGACCTTTCTTCTTATGAAACTTTTTCTTGGGACTTTCCTTCTGAAGATTTGGACATTCATTCTTGTAGTGTCCAGGCTCATTGCATTCATAGCACATGACCTTCTTCTTGTCAAATCTTCTTTCATCAGAAGATTCTCCACGTTCAAATTTCCTTGAACTTCTGAAGCCTCTGAACTTCCTTTGCTTGGTCTTCCAGAGTTGGTTTAGCCTTCTGGAAATCATGGACAGTTCATCTTCTTCTTCAGATTCTGATTCTTCAGGATCTTCTTCTCTAGCCTGAAAAGCGTTAGTGCATTTCTTGATATTAGATTTTAATGCAATAGACTTACCTTTCTTTTGAGGCTCATTTGCGTCCAGCTCAATCTCATGGCTTCTCAAGGCACTGATAAGCTCTTCCAGAGAAACTTCATTCAGATTCTTCGCAATCTTGAATGCAGTCACCATCGGACCCCATCTTCTGGGTAAGCTTCTGATGATCTTCTTTACATGATCAGCCTTGGTGTATCCCTTGTCAAGAACTCTCAATCCAGCAGTCAGAGTTTGAAATCTCGAAAACATCTTTTCAATGTCTTCATCATCCTCCATCTTGAAGGCTTCATACTTCTGGATTAAGGCAAGAGCTTTTGTCTCCTTGACTTGAGCATTTCCTTCATGAGTCATTTTCAAGGACTCATATATGTCATAGGCCGTTTCCCTGTTAGATATCTTCTCATACTCAGCATGAGAGATAGCATTCAGCAAAACAGTTCTACATTTATGATGATTTCTGAAAAGCTTCTTTTGGTCATCATTCATTTCTTGCCTTGACAGCTTCACGCCTCTGGCATTTACTGGATGTTTGTAACCATCCATCAGAAGATCCCATAGATCACCATCTAGACCCAGAAAGTAACTCTCCAGTTTATCTTTCCAGTATTCAAAGTTTTCACCATCAAATACCGGCGGTCTAGTATAACCATTGTTACCGTTGTATTGCTCAGCAGAGCCAGATGTAGATGCAGGTGTAGGTATAGTCCTTTCACTTTCATCAACCATCTTTTAGATGAAGCGTTTTTCTCTTCCTGAATCTTTTCTAAACACTGTTAAGTGCTTGCACCTTAGAACCGGCGCTCTGATGCCAATTGAAGGATAGAAAAACACTTAGAAAGGGGGGGGATTGAATAAGTGTGACTTAAAATCTTGAGCGATAAAAATAAAGTGCACAATTATTTTTATCCTGGTTCGCTGTTAACGAAGCTACTCCAGTCCACCCCCGCAGAGATGATTTACCTCAACTGAGGATTTAATCCACTAATCGCACGGATTACAATGGTTTTCCACTTAGCCGCAACTAAGTCTTCCAGAGTCTTCTGATCACAACCTGATCACTCCAGGAACAACTGCTTAGTTCACTCCTAAGACTTTTCTAGAGTCTACTGATCAACACGATCACTCTAGGCTTAGTTCACTCCTAAGACTTTCTGCTCAGCCAACTGCCAAGACTTCCTGCTCAGCCAACTGCCAAGACTTCCTGCTCAGCTAACTGCTAAGACTTCCTAGAGTATACTGATCAACTGATCACTCTAGTTCCTTACAACTTAATGTAATCTATTCAAGAGTTTACAAATGCTTCTTAAAAGCGATAATCACAACTGTGATATTTCTCTTACAATTTAAGCTTAATCTCACTAAGATATTACAACAGCAATGTAGTGAGCTTTGATGAAGATGAAGATTCTGAGTTTAGATTTGAACAGCGTTTTAGCAAGTTTGATATGAGTTGTTTTGGTGCAGAATCGTTACTCTTGCTTCTCATCAGAACTTCATATTTATAGGCGTTGAGAAGATGACCGTTGAATGCATTTAATGCTTTGCGTGTTCCGTACAGCTTTGCATTTAATGTTATACGCTTTTGTCAACTACCTCGAGCCTTGTTCACGCTGTGTCTACTGACGTAGCCTTTAGTAGCTTTAACGTTCCTTTTGTCAGTCAGCGTAGTCTGCCACGTGTACTTCCTTCTGATCTGATGTTTGTGAATACGACGTTTGAATATCATCAGAGTCAAACAGCTTGGTGCACAGCATCTTCTGATCTTCTGACCTTGAAGTGCTTCTGAGCGTGATACCATCTTCTGATCTTCAGTGCTTCTGATCTCATGTTCTTCTGATGCTTCCATAGACCCATGTTCTGATTCTGCTTCGACCATCTTCTGATGTCTTGCCAGACCATGTTCTGATGTTGCATGCTGAACCATTTGAGACACATCTTCTGAGCGCTGAATTATGCGTACTCTTTATATATATTTCCTGAAAGGGAAAATGCATTGGATTAGAGTACCATATTATCTTAAGCAAAATTCATATTATTGTTATCATCAAAACTAAGATAATTGATAAGAACAATTCTTGTTCTAACAAAGTCTATTCTAAAATTTACAGCTGTCATCTATTATCTGATGGTGAACACGTGTCTGTACGGTTAGTACAAAGCGTGCAGTTGAAAAGACGCCGACCTAGGTAACTGTTTTAAATCATTTCATTTACCACGTTCTCTCTCCTCACGTCACTCATCATTTAATAAAATTGATTTCCTTTGATTCTGGAACTGTTCAATTTATATTTCTTATTATTCTCCTTTTCAAATCCGTCTCTATATATTCTTTTCAAATCATATCTTACATCCTTTTCGCTCCCTTGTCTCTCTCTCTCTCCTTGCATTCTCTCGTTTGAAAAGTTCTTAGCCGTTTTCTAAAAACCCTAATCGAAAACCCAGTCCGTTCTTCTTGTTCGTTTTTGTTCATTCTGCATCCATGGCTGCCTTCTCATCCCAAAATGCTGAGTCATCTGTTCCTCATCATCTCCAAGAAGAAACTTTGCAACTCACTCCTGTTGTTGCATGCTCCATTCCTAAAGATGAATTGGAAGTTCTGTGTGAACTCATGGTTGACTTTGACAACCTTGAAGAAAACCAATTCCACCTTAAAGAAGACGTCATCTTTCAAGGATGGACCTCGTTGTTCGCTGAGTTTGTTGGTCCAGTTTATCCGGACCTTGTCAAGGAGTTCTGGGTACATGCTGTGGTTGCTCCAAAATCTATAATTTCTTTCGTTCATGGAAAGTTTGTCGTTATTACTGAAAACATCCTAAGAATGATGTTTGACCTGAAGAACCCTGAAGGGGTTTTTGAGTTGGATCAAAGGGCAGATATGGGAAATGTTCTATCCACTCTTTATCCAAATGTCAAGAAAACAAAATATGTCAAGGAATTGAGAGATGTCTACAGAATCTGGGCAAAGATCCTTCTTGGGTGTTTCTACCATAGGAAATCAACACATGCCTCGGATTTCATCAGTAATGATCAAAGGTATATTCTTTATTGCATTGCCACTCAGAAGAAGGTTGATGCGATTTACATTATCTTCAACCACATGTGGAAAGCAGTAAAGGATTCCAGAAACGCTTTCAGAAAAGAAAATGGTGGAACAATCATTCCTTTTGGTAGAATTATTACAAACCTTCTGGTGCATTCCAAGATTGTTGAGAGTCTGGAGTCTGAAGGTATTATCAAAGACCTTGCTGTCACCTCTGGAGTCTGTCTGAATGCTTTTTCTTTGAAAAAGATGAAAATTATTGACACTATCCTCAAAGTTCCTAAACCTCTTGCTGGAACAAGAATCAGAAGAAAACCAGTACTAGCTGACTTTGAAACCTTCTTCAATAGTGAGGTACCTGATGTCAGAACTAAGTATCTGAAGTCACAAAAAGAGGATAAGAGTTTTAAAGATCAAGACAAAGGTGCTCCTATTAAAGTGAATCGTAAGAAGGAAGAAAGGACCAAAAGAAAGTTTGATCATCCTGCTGCTACCACCAATAAAGAAATGGTCCCAGAAGAAGTCATAGTAAAGGTTGCTAAGGCTGTCTCTGCTGATTTTGAGAAGAAAAAGAAGGAAGCTGAGAAAAAGATGAGGAAGTCTAACAACAATGCTGAGATTGTTGAAGTTGTTGAGAAGAAGAAAATCAGAAAAAGAAAGTTGATTCTTCAAGAATCTGATGAAGAAAATATCTCTCAAGAGGCTAAGAATCAACCAGAAGTTCTGGCATATGTTAGAAGGAAAGAAATCGCTAGCGGCAAAACAAAGATCTTTGAAGAGCCGAAGAGTAAGAAGCAGAAGAAGTCTGAGGATGTGGCCAAAGCTCTTCTGAGAAGTTCCAAAGGTATATGCATTTCTGAACCTAATTCTGTTCCTGCTGTTTGTTCAGAAGCTGCACCAATAGAGGTTGTCCCTACACCTGAACCAGAAATAGCCACATCAGAATCACCTGTTTTTGTCCGCGTTCTTACACCTCCATCTACTCCTATAAACATTCCTTCCTCTCCACCTACCATAAATCCTGTTCTGGATATACCACCCCTTCAAACTCTCTTTCCATCTCAACCTGCTCTCAATGCCACTCTTGAACATACTCCCTCCACCTCTCAAAACAATCCTTGTGATTCTCCTTTTCCAACCTCTGCATCACATGAGCAGCTGCTCCGTGATTGCAACTACACTCCCAAGCCTCGTCCTGAAGCTGAAGTGGTAGTGTTAGATTCTGATACTGAAGCAGAATCTGTTGGATAAATAAATCCAGCGTCACCCTTAGGGATTCGAATGGGCTTAACATCCCAACCCATGGCGCCTAGAGAGAGCTTACAAACCTCGCTTTAGGTGCAGCCCCTGAGGGCTCATACTATAAGGAAATAAAGTTGCGCCCTCACTAACAGCAATTGCTTTTAGCGCAGTGGTAAGCGCTTGATCCTACAAGTGGTATCAGAGCATGGTCATGGGTTCGAATCCCCCCGGCTGACACTGGGGGGGAGATTGTTGGATAAATAAATCCAGCGTCACCCTTAGGGATTCGAATGGGCTTAACATCCCAACCCATGGCGCCTAGAGAGAGCTTACAAACCTCGCTTTAGGTGCAGCCCCTGAGGGCTCATACTATAAGGAAATAAAGTTGCGCCCTCACTAACAGCAATTGCTTTTAGCGCAGTGGTAAGCGCTTGATCCTACAGAATCTTCTTATAGGTTGGATAGAGAACCTCATCCGTACTTCACTTCCAAACCTGCCTTTTCAAAAACCCAAATAAAATCCCGCCCCGTATATCCTATTGGTGTAGTTTTTGAAAACATAAAGAGGAATCTCAGAAGTACCTTTGATACTCTCAGAATCGCTGAAAGTTCTGGATTGAATGATGTTGCTATGCGGAACTTCTGGAGGATCTTTCGCAGAGAATCAGATGCTCTGTTTTTAGAACTTCAGGAAGCCTGTGTAGCTGCTGCCCCACGGCCTCGTGGAATTCTGAGGAATTATGAAGACTTCTGGTTTGCTCGTCTCAAAGGAAGATATCTTTTGGAAGAGAAGCCCTTCTTGGATGAGATGGACCAATTAAGGTTGGCTTCTGAAATGGAAGCAAATCCATGCAGGGATATTGTTATCTTTATTCCTAAACACCCTGTTCTGCTCGGAGATTTCAAGACTCTCTTTGACTTTCTGAGGGAAAACCCTTCTAAGAAAGACCCAAGCTTGGTCATTCCAGAAGTTGTTGACCCACCAGAAGTTGAAGGTCCCTCTGCTCCAAGGAATCTAGCTGCCATTCTTCAGGCACTTGAGAATGGAGACTCGGAAACTCCTGCTGCAGAATATGGAGATGCTTCTATGCAAGAAGCAGATGCTGAAGATCATGTTGCTAAAACTGTTCCTGTTAAGGAAATCCCTGCAAATGATCTATCTATGGAAGCTGCAGATCAACATGCCATTCCTGTGGTTGAAAGCGGTGAAGCTTCTTCTGATGAATCTTCTCGTCTTGCAAGGACTCTAGAAGAAATTCAGAAGAGACAGGATGAGCAAAGTTCACTCAATGCTGAGTATAGTGCTTTCATGGTGAGGCAAGAAGGACACAACAATATGGTTCAAGAGATGCTGACCAAGATCTTATCAAGACTAGGGCCATCTTAGATTGAGTCTGTGTTGTCTCTTTCGTTTCGTTGCATCTGTCTTTGTGCATCTGATCTTTCCCATCTTCATGTACTTCTGTACCTGCTGTTTGAACTTCAATGAAATCAACTTCTTCCTCCATGTGTTTCTTTTTGTTTATCTCTGAATCTTTTTTGCTTTTTGATGATATGACAAAAAGGGGGAGAAAGATAAATGATAAATGATTTGATTTAATCAGTTGCTCTCACTAACAAGAACTGCAAGTTCTATATGGTTTAAGTGTTTTGCAGGTATAAAGAAGTGAAGAAAATCTTCAAAGCAAAACCATGGAAACTGAAGCAAGCTGAGTGCTATCGAGCTTCAGAAATCAGAAGCAAGAAAGAAGAATGAATCAGAAGCACTGATAATAGAATTCGATCTATATTTGTCTATTTATTTTGACAAAATTCTATTTGCTCTGATACATATAATGTTATGGCTCTGATACATTAATTGCTCTGATACATTATTTTAGCCTATATGGCTCTGATTCATATAATGTGTTCAAACATACATTTTATGTTCTAACTCGTTCATGCTGACTTTTGTCGTTTAGTTTTTTGTTCTGTAACATTTCAGGATGTAGAGATGCTCAGATGATGCTCTGGTACATTCAACAATGTTCTGATACAAATCTAGCATGAAGTGATGTTGGTAGAAATTCAAAGCTCTGAAGCTATCCGAGGGAAGCAGAAATCAGAAGCTGCGAATGTTCTAAAAGATCCAGAAAACTCAAGTTCTGAAGCTGTCCTGAATGGAAGCAGAAATCAGAAGCTGTGAATGTTCAGAAGATCAAAGAAATTCAAGTTCTGAAGCTGTCCTGAATGGAAGCAGAAATCAGAAGTTGTGAATGTTCAGAAGATCAAAGAAATTCAAGTTCTGAAGCTGTCCTAGATGGAAGCAGGAATCAGAAGCTGTGAGTGTTCTAAGGATCTAAAGAAATTCTAGTTCTGAAGCTGTCCTATGGAAGCAGAAGTCAGAAGCTATGAATTCTCTGAAGACAAGAAGCTTATATGATCGTCTCTACCGAAATAATCAGGGAAGTCTTTTATTAAAGTTCTTCGAGTATTTATTTCAGGGGGAGATTATTTATCTCAGGGGGAGATTGTTAATCTCAGGGGGAGACATATTCATATGCTTATGCTATAGCTGTGTAATTTGTCTTTTGCCTACTATTCTTTCTGATCGCAAATTCATATCATTTATATATGTTTTTGTCATCATCAAAAAGGGGGAGATTGTTAGAACAAGATTTGTTCTGATCAATTATCTTAGTTTTGATGATAACAATAATATGAATTTTGCTTAAGATAATATGGTACTCTAATCCAATGCAATTTCCCTTTCAGGAAATATATAAAGAGTACGCATAATTCAGCGCTCAGAAGCTTTGTCTCAAATGGTTCAGCATGCAACATCAGAACATGGTCTGGCAAGACATCAGAAGATGGTCGAAGCAGAATCAGAACATGGGTCTATGGAAGCATCAGAAGAACATGAGATCAGAAGCACTGAAGCTCAGAAGATGGTATCACGCTCAGAAGCACTTCAAGGTCAGAAGATCAGAAGATGCTATGCACCAAGCTGTTTGACTCTGATGATATTCAAACGTTGTATTCACAAACATCAGATCAGAAGAAAGTACAAGTGGCAAGCTACGCTGACTGACAAAAGGAACGTTAAAAGCTACTAAAGGCTACGTCAGTAGACACAGCGTGAACAAGGCTCGAGGTAGTTGACAAAAGCGTATAACATTAAATGCGATGCTGTACGGAACACGCAAAGCATTAAATGCATCCAACGGTCATCTTCTCCAACGCCTATAAATATGAAGTTCTGATGAGAAGCAAGGTTAACGATCCTGAACAAATACAATTCAAATTAACTTGCTGAAACGTTGTTCAATCAAAAAAACTCAGAATCTTCATCTTCATCAAAGCTCACTACATTGCTGCTGTAATATATTAGTGAGATTAAGCTTAAACGATTAAGAGAAATATCACAGTTGTGATTATCGCTTTTAAGAAGCATTTGTAATACTCTTAGAATTACATTAAGTTGTAAGGAACTAGAGTGATCGTGTTGATCAGAATACTCTAGGAAAGTCTTAGGAGTGAACTAAGCAGATTGCAACTAGAGTGATCGTGTTGATCAGTAGACTCTAGAAAAGTCTTAGAGGGTATCTAAGCAGTTGTTCCTGGAGTGATCAGTGTGTGATCAGAAGACTCTGGAAGACTTAGTTGCTGACTAAGTGGAAAACCATTGTAATCCGTGCGATTAGTGGATTAAATCCTCAGTTGAGGTAAATCATCTCTGCGGGGGTGGACTGGAGTAGTTTAGTTAACAACGAACCAGGATAAAAATAACTGTGCATTTATTTTTATCTGTCAAGTTTTTAAAGCTACACTTATTCAAACCCCCCCTTTCTAAGTGTTTTTCTATCCTTCAAAGGCTACACCAAGGCTGATCATGTAAAGAAGATTATCAGAAGCTTACCCAGAAGATGGGGTCCAATGGTGACTGCATTCAAGATTTCCAAGAATCTGAATGAAGTTTCTTTGGAAGAGCTTATCAGTGCCTTGAGAAGCCATGAAATAGAACTGGATGCAAACGAGCCTCAGAAGAAAGGTAAGTCTATTGCGTTAAAATCAAATGTTAAAAAATGTACTAACGCTTTTCAGGCTAGAGAAGAAGATCCTGAAGAATCAGAATCTGAAGAAGAAGATGAACTGTCCATGATTTCCAGAAGGGTAAACCAACTCTGGAAGAGCAAGCAAAGGAAGTTCAGAGGCTTCAGAAGTTCAAAGAGATTTGAACGAGGAGAATCTTCTGGTGACAGAAGATCTGACAAGAAGAAGGCTGTCTGCTATGAGTGCAATGAGCCTGGACATTACAAGAACGAGTGTCCAAAACTTCAGAAGGAGAATCCCAAGAAGAAGTTTCATAAGAAGAAAGGTCTTATGGCAACATGGGATGATTCTGAATCAGAATCAGAATCAGACTCTGAAGGAGAGCAAGCCAACTTTGCGCTGATGGCTACAGAAGATGATGGATCAGAATCTACATCAGAATCAGATTCTGTAGAGGTATTTTCTGAACTATCTAGAGAAGAGTTAGTTTCCAGTTTAACAGAACTTCTGGAACTCAAGGCTCATCTTAGTATCAAATACAAAAAGCTGAAGAAGCAGTTTGAATTTGAAACTAAGAAGCTGGAAGTGGAAAATTCTGAACTGAAGGAAAAAGTTTTAAATCTATCCAAAGATAGTGGATCTCCTTCTGAAACAGAAAAATCCATTCCTAGCATGAATCATATTCTGAAAGAATATGACTCGAGCTTCAGAAAGTTCTTATCTAGAAGTATTGGCAGAAGTCATCTTGCTTCTATGATATATGGTGTTTCTGGAAACAGAAGGTTTGGTTTTGGCTATGAGGGTGATACCTCACAAAAATTTGAACCTATTGATGATCTGAAGATCACATACAAGCCATTGTATGATCAGTTCAAATATGGCCATGCACATGATATTAGGCTCACTTCACATGCACAGAAGTTTAACACTGTTCACACCAAGAAGCTTGTGACACATCCTAAGAAATATCATGCTGACAAACCTAAAGAATATCATGTTGTTCCTCCTGTTAAATATTTTGCTAAACCCAAGTTCAATCAGAACTTGAGGAGAACTAACAAGAAAGGACCCAAGAAATTGTGGGTACCTAAGGAGAAGATAATTTCTGTTGCAGATATCCTTGGCAGCAAAGAGGACAAAAAGCAAAATGTCATGGTACCTGGACTCTGGGTGCTCGCGACACATGACAGGAAGAAGGTCTACATTCCAAGACCTGGTGCTTAAACCAGGTGGAGAAGTCAAGTTTGGAGGAGATCAGAAGGGCAAAATCATTGGCTCTGGAACCATAAGTCTTGGTAACTCTCCTTCCATAACTAATGTACTTCTTGTAGAAGGATTAACGCATAACTTATTGTCCATAAGTCAATTAAGTGACAATGGTTATGACATAATCTTTAATCAAAAGTCTTGCAAGGCTGTAAGTCAGAAGGATGGCTCAATCCTATTTACAGGCAAGAGGAAGAACAACATTTATAAGATTGATCTTTCTGATCTTGAGAAGCAGAAGGTGACTTGTCTTATGTCTGTTTCTGAAGAGCAATGGGTCTGGCACGGAAGATTAGGTCATGCTAGTTTGAGAAAGATTTCTCAGATTAATAAACTAAATCTGGTCAGAGGACTCCCAAATCTGAAATTCAAATCAGATGCTCTTTGTGAAGCATGTCAGAAGGGCAAGTTCTCCAGACCTGCATTCAAGTCTAAGAATGTTGTTTCTACCTCAAGGCCGTTAGAACTCTTGCACATTGATCTGTTTGGCCCAATCAAAACAGCATCTGTCAGAGGGAAGAAATATGGATTAGTCATCGTTGATGATTATAGCCGCTGGACATGGGTAAAGTTCTTGAAACACAAGGATGAGTCTCATTCAGTGTTCTTTGAATTTTGCACTCAGATCCAATCTGAGAAAGAGTGTAAAATCCTAAAGGTTAGAAGTGATCATGGTGGTGAATTTGAGAACAAATTCTTTGAGGAGTTCTTCAAAGAAAATGGTATTGCCCATGATTTCTCTTGTCCTAGAACTCCACAACAAAATGGAGTTGTAGAGCGAAAGAATAGGACTCTACAAGAAATGGCCAGAACCATGATCAATGAAACCAATATGGCTAAGCATTTCTGGGCAGAAGCAATAAACACTGCATGTTATATTCAGAATAGAATCTCTATAAGATCTATTCTAAATAAGACTCCTTATGAATTGTGGAAGAACAGAAAGCCCAACATTTCATATTTCCATCCTTTTGGATGTGTATGCTTTATTCTGAATACTAAAGATCATCTTGGTAAGTTTGATTCTAAAGCACAAAAGTGTTTCCTTCTTGGATATTCTGAACGCTCTAAAGGCTACAGAGTATACAATAGTGAAACATTGATTGTAGAAGAATCAATCAATATCAGGTTTGATGATAAGCTTGGTCTTGAAAAACCAAAGCAGTTTGAGAATTTTGCAGATTGTGATATTGATATATCAGAAGCAGTAGAACCAAGAAGCAAAGCTGCAGAAGCTGGCAGTCTCAGAAGCAATGGATCAGAAGATCAAGTTGCTGCATCTTTAGAGAATCTCAAGATTTCTGAAGAGCCAACAGTCAGAAGATCACCTAGACTTGCCTCAGCTCATTCAGAAGATGTGATCCTTGGAAAGAAAGATGATCCCATCAGAACAAGGGCATTCCTTAAGAACAATGCAGAATGTCAATTAGGTCTTGTTTCTTTGATCGAGCCAACTTCTGTTGATCAAGCTCTAGAAGATCCAGACTGGATAATTGCCATGCAAGAAGAACTCAATCAGTTTACAAGGAATGATGTATGGGACTTGGTTCCTAGACCAAAAGGATTTAACATCATCGGCACTAAGTGGGTGTTCAGAAACAAGCTAAGCGAGAAGGGAGAAGTGGTAAGAAACAAAGCCAGACTGGTGGCTCAGGGTTATAGTCAGCAAGAAGGGATTGATTATACAGAAACCTTTGCACCAGTGGCCAGGTTAGAATCTATTCGTCTATTAATTTCTTTTGCCACTCAATACAACATCACTCTTTATCAGATGGATGTTAAGAGTGCCTTCTTAAATGGTTACATAGATGAAGAAGTTTATATCCATCAACCTCCTGGTTTTGAAGACTCCATGTCTCCAAATCATGTTTTTAAATTAAAGAAATCATTATATGTTAGACGCTGGCCTTAGGATCTAGAGGGGGGGTGAATAGATCTTACACAGTTTTACGGAATTAATTGAACTTTAAGCGGAAGTGATTCTGAATCGACTCGCGTCTATTCCGAACCACTATTGAAACGATTGTATATGTGTTAAAACCACTAACCAGCTTGAGATAAACGATAAGAGAATACACTATAGAATCAATACGTCGCTCTATTGAAAATCAATTAACTTCTTATATGATGAACGACGTTTGCAATGCAGTAATAGTGAAAGAAGCAAAAACACAAACACTTGGTGATAATGATCAAATTGATGGTGATTCAATATGTGATGGATTGTGATGTTTATATAAGTTCTTAATTCACAATCTTAACACTCGAATCGTTGATCAATTTGCTATTATAACCAAATATGAACAGAACGTAAATGAAAAGGTAAAAGCGACAAGAACACGATATTTGTTTAGGTAGTTCGTCGATTTTCCTCGCTACGACTATGTCTGCCCCCAATTCCAAACTGAAATTGGGAAATCTTTCATTAATGTTGAAAGCAGTTTATACAAAGAAGATAACAAAGCGATAAACCATAAACCAATTATGTCGATCCTTTGAATCTTCTTCCCCCTTAATCTTGAACCAGATCAAGGTGATCCAAGAGCTTCACTTGATCTCTTTTCTGCAGTGTCTTGAATTGCCTTGAACCCTTGTTCTTCAATCTTCACACTCAGATGGATCCTCGATGAAACCTCTTGATAAAAACCCCCAAGAAACACCTATCTTGGAGGACAAAACCCGCAGATTTTATTCACCAAAAACCCCACAAATCTTCACCCACTAGGAATCTTCAATTCCGTTCCATGGACGTTATCGAACTCGATCACTAACCCTCAACGCAAGAATGATTATGTGTAATTGTGTTGGAGATGACGAAAAACGAAGATGAGAAGCCTTTGTGTATCTTTCAGTCTTTGGTGTTTTTCTCAATAATTGAACCTTGGACAATATATATGAGAGCTTTTAGGTTGATGCAGAGAAAACCAGAAATTTTGACAGTTTTGATCAGATAGGTCGACCTAATTTAGGGCTGGGTCGACCTAACAGAGCTGCATATACTTTGGAAGTCAGTTGTTCCCAGTTAGGTCGACCTGTCAAAGAGGTAGGTCGACCAGAATCCACTTCAGATGCGTTTTGGGGAAATTTTCTCAGATTAGGTCGACCTAGTTGTTGTGTAGGTCGACCTAGCAGAGTGATATGTAAATTTCTTCATTTTAGGTCGACCTGTGTTGGGAGTAGGTCGACCTAACTGCTGATTTTCTGAGTTCCTCTTATTTTGCTTGTGTTGAGTCGACCTGCGTGCATAGTAGGTCGACCTGCCCTGTTATGAGAGACCAAAGCTTGCTTTTCTTTGAGTTCTTCTGCTTGTACCTTGTTGCTTGAGTGCTTGTTGAGTTTGCCATGAATCAAAAATATCTTTGTGAGTGTGATCTTGTATTCACATACTCTGTGAGTGTGATCTTGTATTCACATACTCCCCCTTTTTGATGATGGCAAACCGGTAGTAGAAGCATTGGCAATAAGTGGTAAAAGCTCCCCCGTACACTCAGCATCTATTTACTCAGCTGAGCTCCCCCGTACACTCAGCATCTATCTCCCCCTTTGACAACATCAAAAGAGATTAAAAAAAACAGAAGAGAAGAGTAACGAGAGAAACATAGATAAAATGCTAGCATTCATAGTATAGTAGATAAAAGGTAGATAGTTACAGCATATGAGCAAGAGAGATATATGCATGAAGTCACTATAAGCATGTTAATTGATAGCATATTATAGTATCAATAATATTTTTGGAAGTGAACAACAATTACGTTACCGCTTTCTCAATATGTAGGTGTCAACTTTAGTGGCAGCCTTTAGTCAATGTGGAATGACGCCTGGCTTGATGATGAACTACCTTTACGCTAAGAGAAATGTTAGCAGAAAAATATATATATAAAGTAAAGGTATAATATTAAGAGAGAACAAACGTAATTAGCCCAAATTAGAGATATCGAGTATCCCTAATTCCCTACGAATGTTGAAGTATTGCTCCGTTGCTAGAGGTTTGGTGAAGATGTCAGCTAGTTGCTTCTTGCTTTCTACATGTTCAAATGTAACGTCTCCTTTCTCTACATGATCTCGTAGAAAGTGATGTCTTATTTCAATATGCTTGGTACGTGAGTGTAAGACAGGATTTTTACTCAAGTTTATGGCACTTGTATTGTCGCACATGATAGGTATGCGATCAAGCTTAATACCAAAGTCAAGAAGTTGTTGCTTGAGCCATAATATTTGTGCACAGCAGCTTCCAGCAGCTACATATTCTGCCTCAGCAGTAGATAATGCAACCGATACTTGTTTCTTGCTATGCCAACTTATCAATGAATTTGAGAATAGATGACATGTTCCACTGGTTCTTTTTCTATCGGATTTGCAGCCAGCAAAATCTGAATCGGAGAATCCTACCAAATGGCACTCATTTCCCTTTGGATACCATAGGCCATATGTAGTAGTTCCACGTAAGTATCGCAGAATTCTTTTGATAGCTTTTAAGTGAGATTCTTTTGGACAAGATTGATATCTTGCACACATACACACACTAAACACAATGTCTGGTCTTGAGGCAGTAAGATACAATAGTGAACCTATCATACCTCGGTATAATTTCACGTCAACCTCTTTACCTTTCTCATCTTTGTCTAGATTAGTATTTGTTGCCATAGGTGTGTCAATTTCCTTTGCTTCACTCATTCCAAATCTTTTGAGCAGCTCCGTACAGTATTTAGTTTGATTCACAAACGTTCCATGACTGAGTTGCTTGATTTGTAGGCCAAGGAAGAAATTTAGCTCACCCATGAGACTCATCTCAAATTCACTCTGCATAAGCTTAGAAAAGTCTTTGACAAGTTTTGCATTAGTCGACCCAAATATAATATCATCTACATAAATTTGGACTAAGAGGATATCTTTATCTTTTCTTTTAATAAAGAGAGTAGTGTCAACTTTACCCCTAGAGTACCCTTGACTAAGGAGAAATTTGCTCAAACGTTCGTACCAAGCCCGAGGGGCTTGTTTAAGACCGTATAGAGCACGTTTCAGCTTATAGACATGAGTTGGATACATGTAATTCTCAAAGCCGGGTGGCTGAGCAACATAGACTTCTTCATTTATATAGCCATTTAGAAAGGCACTTTTAACATCCATTTGGAATAGTTTGAAGTCTTTAGAACAAGCATAAGCAAGTAAGAGACGAATAGCTTCGAGACGTGCTACAGGAGCGTATGTCTCTTCATAATCAATACCTTCCTCTTGATTATAACCTTGGGCAACTAATCTAGCTTTGTTTCTAGTAATAACGCCGTTTTCATCAAGTTTATTACGAAAAACCCATCTAGTACCGATTACTTGATGATCTCCCGGATGAGAGACAAAGTCCCAAACATCATTCCGTTTAAATTGGTTTAATTCTTCTTGCATGGCCATTAGCCAATGCTCATCAAGTAATGCATCCTTAGCATTTTTCGGTTCAACTTGTGAAACAAAAGCAAAATGATGACAAAAGTTACTTATCTTGGAGCGTGTTGTCACGCCCTTTGAGATGTCCCCTATTATGTTGTCGATTGGATGATCTTTTACATTTGTCCAGGCCTTAGGAAGTTCTTCATTGTTTGAGATGCTTTCTTTTTCAACACTATCATGAGACTCATCTTTCTCTTTCTTAGCATCTTCCTTTGCAACACTTTCACTTTCGTATTCCTTATCTTTGACAATGTCTTCAATAGATGGGCCTGCACTATCAAAAGATATACCTTTCTCGACACATTTTGCATAAGATTCATCAAAAGGACACATGAACTGACTCTTCAACAATAAGTAGTAACTGAATTGAGAGAACCTATATGCCTATATGCCTTACTAGGTTGAGAGTAACCAAAAAAAAATATGCCTTCGTCCAAGTTTTAGCATATAAATGTGGTTTACTCATGTGCCATTAAACATGATCTCTCTTTTCTTAATATGTTCTATTGTGCAGCCAGAATTTGTAAAAGTTACTTTGAAGTCTTTGTCGCACAATTGACTAATACTTAGGAGATTATGTTTAAGACCTTCTACTAGTAACACATCAGTTATAGTTGTGGTAGACGGGTTACCTACACTTCCTTTACCAAGTATAGCTCCCCGATTGTTGTCTCCATAGGTGACATACCCCTTTTTCTTTGCGTGGAACTCAACAAAGAGTGATATGTCTCCCGTCATGTGTCTTGAACATCCGCTATCAAGGAACCACAACCTTTCGGCAATGTCAAGACACTTTTCCTGCAAAATTAATTTAGAGTGGAAGGTCCCCAATCTTCATTGTGTCCTAGGTGGTGAGTACACAAATTGTTGCACTTAGGCAACCATTGAAATACTCCTTTAGGAACTAAAATCCTCCTAAATTTGCATTTTTCAATGGTATGTCCTTTTTTGCAACAATAATGACAGGTAATATGATGAGAATATGCTGTTTTGCTAGTTGATACTTTTGGTACAAAAGTGTATTTACTATATAAAGGAGTATACGATCTTTTGAACTTATTTGGATCAACGGCAAAAGTCACTTTTGGTTGTAGAGCCTTGTCTAACTTGGCTTTTAGATCTCTTACTTCTTTTTGCCAAATGTGACATGTCTCACAACCAAACCATGATGTAGGATCTATTTCAACTTTATCCTTTTGAATGTCTAGCATAGATTGTTTTAAAGCTTCCATATCCTTTTCGGTTTTCTCAACTTTTGATTCAAGATATGAAAAGATTTTCTTATTTGAGGCCAAAAGTTTGAAAGCTTTAATTGCATCTCTATGTAATTCTTCAAAAGCAAGTTTTAGTTGAGAATGAGATACCTTATCTACGAGTTCAGGTTTAAGATGACTTACAGCTTTCTTTTTCTGGTGTTGATGAGCCATGAAACATAGGTTTGTTGATTCTTCTTCATCGCTTGATGAGCTTTCACTAGATGAATCACTTTCCCATGCTATGTAGGCTCTTTTAGATTTGTTATGACCTTTGCTTTGGTTCTTCTCTTTTTCCTTCTTAAGGTATGGACAATCCGGTTTGTAGTGACCGGCTTTCCCACAATTGAAGCAAAGGCCTTTGATTTTTCCTTTATTGTCGTCATCTTGTTTGAACTTGTTTGATTGCTTTCTATAGTTGATCAAGCCTTTGTCAGAATGTTTTGCTCCATTTTTCTTTAGATATTTGTTGTATCTTCGCACAAACAGTCCCATTTCCTCATCATCGGAGTCTTCGTCATCACTTGTATCACTATCCTTTAGCTCTTGTCTTGAGGTCTTGGAGCTTGAAGCTTTTAGAGCTATTGACTTCTTCTCTACCTCTTTCTCCATGTTCTTTTCTTTCTTTGCCCTTTTCTCATGCATGTCAAGGCATTTAAGGTGTTGTTCATGTTCCTCTAGTTTACCAAAGAGAGTGGTAATGTCTAAGATGTTTAGATCATTTGCTTCCTTTATTGCTGTAACCTTGGGTTGCCATTCCCTGTTCAAGCATCTTAATATTTTGTTAGTAGCAACTGCATTGGAAACAGGTCTATCAAGAGAATTTAACCGATTTTTCAGGTGAACGAATCTCTTCTGCATGTTTTCGATGGATTCACCATCTTCCATGTGGAAGAGTTCGAACTCTTGAGTTAACGTATTGATCCTAGCTAGTGTGACATCATCCGTTCCCTCGTGGGCAACTTGCAATGTGTCCCACATAGCTTTAGCGGATCTACAATGGGAAACACGATAGTATTCATCAACTCCTAGAGCTGAGATTAGAATGTTTCTCGCTTTCCAATCGTATGCATATCTCTTTTCATCTTCAGCATCCCAAGTATTTTCTGGTTTTGGAACAACTGCACCAGCTGCATTTTTCATGGTGATCTGAAAGGGACCATTGACAATAGATGTCCAGATGTTCCTATCAATTGCATTGATGTGGACACACATACAATCCTTCTAATAGCCATACTTTTCACCGTTGAAAACTGGAGCTCTATTGTGAGCCCCTTTAGGTCCGGAAGCCATCTTTCCAATAAGTGTTTCACGTAGCACGGAATAAACCAGAGCTCTTGATGCCACTAGTTAGACGCTGGCCTTAGGATCTAGAGGGGGGTGAATAAATCTTACACAGTTTTACGGAATTAATTGAACTTTAAGCGGAAGTGATTCTGAATCGACTCGCGTCTATTCCGAACCACTATTGAAACGATTGTATATGTGTTAAAACCACTAACCAGCTTGAGATAAACGATAAGAGAATACACTATAGAATCAATACGTCGCTCTATTGAAAATCAATTAACTTCTTATATGATGAACGACGTTTGCAATGCAGTAATAGTGAAAGAAGCAAAAACATAAACACTTGGTGATAATGATCAACTTGATGGTGATTCAATATGTGATGGATTGTGATGTTTATATAAGTTCTTAATTCATAATCTTAACACTCGAATCGTTGATCAATTTGCTATTATAACCAAATATGAACAGAACGTAAATGAAAAGGTAAAAGCGACAAGAACACGATATTTGTTTAGGCAGTTCGTCGATCGTCCTCGCTACGACTACGTCTGCCCCTAATTCCAAACTGAAATTGGGAAATCTTTCATTAATGTTGAAAGCAGTTTATACAAAGAAGATAACAAAGCGATAAACCATAAACCAATTATGTCGACCCTTTGAATCTTCTTCCCCCTTAATCTTGAACCAGATCAAGGTGATCCAAGAGCTTCACTTGATCCCTTTTCTGCAGTGTCTTGAATTGCCTTGAACCCTTGTTATTCAATCTTCACACTCAGATGGATCCTCGATGAAACCTCTTGATAAAACCCCCCAAGAAACACCTATCTTGGAGGACAAAACCCGCAGATTTTATTCACCAAAAACCCCACAAATCTTCACCCACTAGGAATCTTCAATTCCGTTCCATGGACGTTATCGAACTCGATCACTAACCCTCAACGCAAGAATGATTATGTGTAATTGTGTTGGAGATGACGAAGAACGAAGATGAGAAGCCTTTGTGTATCTTTCAGTCTTTGGTGTTTTTCTCAATAATTGAACCTTGGACAATATATATGAGAGCTTTTCAGTTGATGCAGAGAAAACCAGAAATTTTGACAGTTTTGATCAGATAGGTCGACCTAATTTAGGGCTGGGTCGACCTAACAGAGCTGCATATACTTTGGAAGTCAGTTGTTCCCAGTTAGGTCGACCTGTCAAAGAGGTAGGTCGACCAGAATCCACTTCAGATGCGTTTTAGGGAAATTTTCTCAGATTAGGTCGACCTAGTTGTTGTGTAGGTCGACCTAGCAGAGTGATATGTAAATTTCTTCATTTTAGGTCGACCTGTGTTGGGAGTAGGTCGACCTAACTGCTGATTTTCTGAGTTCCTCTTATTTTGCTTGTGTTGCGTCGACCTGCGTGCATAGTAGGTCGACCTGCCCTGTTATGAGAGACCAAAGCTTGCTTTTCTTTGAGTTCTTCTGCTTGTACCTTGTTGTTTGAGTGCTTGTTGAGTTTGCCATGAATCAAAAACATCTTTGTGAGTGTGATCTTGTATTCACATACTCTGTGAGTGTGATCTTGTATTCACATTATACGGATTGAAACAAGCTCCTAGAGCTTGGTATGAACGTTTGAGTTCTTTCCTTCTGGAAAATGGTTTCACTAGAGGAAAAGTGGACACTACTCTCTTCTGTAAAACATTTAAAAAGGATATTTTAATTTGTCAAATATATGTTGATGATATTATCTTTGGAACATCTAATGCTACACTTGGAAAGGAGTTTGCTGAGTCTATGCAGGCTGAATTTGAAATGAGCATGATGGGAGAACTCAAGTATTTCCTAGGGATTCAAATCAACCAAACTTCTGATGGAACCTATGTTCATCAAACGAAGTATGTGAAAGAACTTCTGAAAAAGTTTAATCTTTCTGAAAGCAAAGAAGCCAAAACTCCTATGCATCCAACATGTGTGCTAGGTAAGGATGAGGTAAGTAAGAAGGTAGATCAGAAGTTGTACAGAGGTATGATTGGATCTCTTCTATACCTAACTGCTTCTAGACCTGACATTCTCTTCAGTGTTTGTTTGTGTGCTAGATTCCAATCAGATCCGAGAGAATCTCATTTAACTGCGGTTAAGAGAATTCTGAGGTATCTGAAAGGTACTACTAATGTTGGTTTAGTTTACAGAAGATCCAAAGATTACAACTTAGTAGGATTCTGTGATGCTGACTATGCTGGAAATAGAATAGAAAGGAAGAGTACTTCTGGAAGTTGTCAATTTCTTGGAAGTCACCTGATCTCATGGTACAACAAGAAGCAAGCTACAATTGCCCTCTCCACAACAGAAGCAGAATATGTTGCTGCTGCTGGTTGTAGCACACAAATGCTCTGGATGAGAAGTCAGCTAGAAGATTATCAGATATATGAGAGTAACATTCCTATTTTCTGTGATAATACTTCTGCTATATGTTTATCTAAGAACCCTATCTTACATTCAAAAGCTAAACATATTGAGATTAAACATCATTTCATAAGGGACTATGTTCAGAAGGGTGTTATATCTTTAAACTTTGTGGATACAGACCATCAATGGGCTGATATCTTTACAAAACCCCTTGCTGAAGATAGGTTTAAGTTCATTCTAAAGAATATCGGTATGGATTTATGCCCAAAATGAGAAGATGAGAAGATCTTATGTATGAGTATCTTCTGAAATGAGATTGGATTAGTCTTTTATAAGAAGTTCTGATTGTAATCAATTAGAAGTAGTGATTCAGTTATTACTAACATTTCATTGTCTAAGTTGACTCAGAATCTCCTTAAAAGTAAAACAACTGTAACTGGCTATCCAGGTGGTAAACACGTGTTCACTATTTCTGGACAAACGTGCGTGCAGTTGAGGGGACGCCTACTTAGGTAACTGTGCTAATCACTTCTTTTGTCATTATTATCTCTCCTCACGTCATGTAACATTAAATGCTATCCATCATTTCCTTTTATTTCGTTCTCTTTTATTACTCTTCAAACGTTTCTTTTCCCTCTTATATTTCTCTCTCTTGCATTCAGTTTCTTTTTCGCCCTCTCTCTCTCTCTTTGCATTCATATCGTAAACCCTAGCAATTTTCACTATCTGCAACTTCATCATGAATCTCTCGTCAAGTTCTGCAAATCAAGAAACTGATCGTAAACAAAAGCGAAAGGCAACTGATGAACCTGAAATCAAACCAAAAAGAGTAAGGATCACCTATGACCCTCTCAAAGTGATCCCGTTTGAAGCTATGATGTCTGGAAACTACTCTAGACGTGTGTATCAACCCCTTGATGGTACCCCTCAATCACCTCCCTCTTCACAGACTTCCACCACCTCTTCCTCTTCTTTCACCTCTCTGGAACCACCATCATCACCATCCGATATCCTTTCTCCTACAACCCATCCCACAGATATCTCCTCATCTCTCTCACACCCTTTTCCCACTAGAACACCTAACCCCTACAGTTTTGTGTTTCTTGACTCCAGATTCACTGTCAACCCTCCAACACCTATCACTCAATCATTTCTAGAGCTTTTACATTCTGATGTAAATAGCTGGTTGGAGATTCTGGGTGCTGCTCACCTTAATCATCTGGATAAGTATGCTACCTGCAACCTCTGGGAAGCCTTTCGCCAGGATTTTCTGGTTAGGGCTACGGATGTCCAGAGAATGATCATGACTAAAGCACCTGGGGCTCGTGGTCGTCTCTTGGAAGTTGGTGAAAGCAGCTATCACCATATCATCAGGAATAGAAGAGTTCTTGAAGAGAGGATACCTGCAGATGAGATGGAAGAAGGAAACCCCTGCAGAGACATTGTGGTATGGAGACCAAGGTTTCCAGTGCTGACTGGAGATTTTCAATGGCTGTTCAATTGGTTCAGAATGAACCCTGCTGAAAGTGCTCCTCACATGGTCTTTCCAGAAGTGGTTTATCCTGCTGAAGTTGATGGTCCAACTCCTCCAACAAACCTAGCAGCTATTCTTCAGGCGTTGGAAGTTGGAGCTTCTGAGTTTCCTGAACCAGAATATGCTGAGGCTGGTCCTGAGTCAGACTCAGATGTTGAGATGGAAGGTACAGAAGCTGAAGACCTCCCAGAAGATCGTCCTGCTGAGATTGCTGTCCCTGTTGGCAGAAACTATGGTGCTTCTTCTTCTGGTGTACCCTCAGCTCTGATGGAGACCTTGGAAGCTCTGCATCTGAATCAAGCTTTGCTGGCTTCTCGTTTGGACGCGCAAGAAGCAGCCAATGCTGAGTTTCGCTCCTTCATGGCAAGGGAAACTGCAAGCACTGACGGGGTTCATGACATTCTGGCGCAGATTTTGTCTAGGCTAGGGTCTTAGTCGTTTGGTCTTTGTAGTTTTCTTTCCTTGTTGCATCTGTTTTCTGCATACATCTTTTGTAATTCTGCTTGTTTCAATCAATGAAAAGTTTAATTCAGTTTCTTTCCTTTGTCGTTTTCTACATCTGAATCTTTTATATTCTTTTTGATGTTATGACAAAAAGGGGGAGAAAATATATGATAAATGATCTGATTAATATTATCAGTTACCGGGTAAAAAGGCCCCACATTACTAACAGAACTTGCAAAGTTCTATGTTTTTAAGTTGTGCTGTTGCAGGAATTGAAGATTCTCTTTAAAGATCAACATGAGAAGCAACAAGATGAATCAAGTTCTTGGATTCTTGAAGCAAGCTGAGTGCTATGAAGCTTCAGAATCAGAAGCAAGAAGGAAGAATGATCAGATATTCTGATGATAGAATATGATCTGATTCTGAATGTCTATTTGTTCTGATACATTCTATATGGTTTATATGGCTCTGATACATATTATGTGTTCTGAAACATATTTTATGTTCTGATTCATTCATGCTGACTTTTGTCGTTTAGTTTTGTTCTGTAACATTTCAGGATGTAGAGATGCTCTGATGAAGCTCTGGTACATTCAACAATGTTCTGATACATTCTAGCATGAAGTGATGAAAGAAGAAATTCAAGCTCTGAAGCTGTCCCAATGGAAGCAGGAATCAGAAGCTGTGGATGTTCTGAAGATCAAAGAAATTCAAGTTCAGAAGTTGTCCGATGGAAGCAGGAATCAGAAGCTGTGAATGTTCTAAAGATCAAAGAAATTCAAGTTCTGAAGCTGTCCGATGGAAGCAGAAGTCAGAAGCTGTGAATGTTCTGAAGATCAAAGAAATTCAAGTTCTGAAGCTGTCCGATGGAAGCAAAAAGTCAGAAGCTGTGAATGTTCTGAGGATCTAAGAGAAATTCAATGTTCTGAAGCTGTCCTATGGAAGCAGAAATCAGAAGTCGTGAATGTTCTGAAGATCAAGCACTGTGAACGTCTCTACCGAAATAATCAGGGAAGTCTTTTATTTATAAAATTCTTCTAGTATTAATTTCAGGGGGAGATTATTCATCTCAGGGGGAGATTGTTAATCTCAGGGGGAGACATATTCACATGGTTATGCTATAGCTGTGTAAATTGTCTTTAGCCGTCTGCTCTTTCTGATCGCAAATTCATATCATTTATATATGTTTTTGTCATCATCAAAAAAGGGGAGATTGTTAGAACAAGATTTGTTCTAATCAATATTCTTAGTTTTGATGATAACAAGGATATGAATTTTGTGTGAGATAATGTGGTACTCTAATACATTGCAATTTTCCTTTCAGGAAATATATAAAGAGTATGCACAAATCAGCGCTCAGAAGCTTTGTCTCAGAAGGTTCAGCATACAACATCAGAACATGGTCTGGCAAGACATCAGAAGATGGTCAAGGCAGAATCAGAACATGGGTCTATGGAAGCATCAGAAGAACTTGAGATCAGAAGCAGAAGCACTGAAGTTCTCATGGTATCACGCTCAGAAGCACTTCAAGGTCAGAAGACAAGAAGATGCTATGCACCAAGCTGTTTGACTCTGATGATATTCAAATATTATATACACAAACGTCAGATCAGAAGAAAGTACAGGTGGCAGGCTATGCTGACTGACAAAAGGAACGTTGGAAGCTATTAAAGGCAACGTTAGTAGACACAGCGTGAACAAGGCTCGAGGTAGTTGACAAAAGCGTGAAACATTAAATGCAATGCTGTACGGAATACGCAAAGCATTAAATGCTCCTAACGGTCATCTTCTCAAACGCCTATATAAATGAAGTTCTGATAAGAAGCAAGGTTACCAATCCTGAATAAACTTATTCTGAAAAACTTGCTGAAACGCTGTTCAAATCAAAGCTCAGAAACTTCATCTTCATCAAAGCTCACTACATTGCTGTTGTAATATATTAGTGAGATTAAGCTTAAACGTTAAGAGAAATATCACTGTTGTGATTATAGCTTTTCAGAAGCATTGTAAAACTCTTATTTGATTACATTAATTTGTAAGTAACTAGAGTGATCAAGTGTTGATCAGGATACTCTAGGAAGTCTTAGCTTGTGTCTAAGCAGTTGTAATTAGAGTGATCACGTGGTGGTCAGGATACTCTAAGAAAGTCTTAGCTTGTGTCTAAGCATTTGTTCCTGGAGTGATCAGGTTGTGATCAGGATACTCTAGAATACTTAGTTACGGACTAAGTGGAAAACCATTGTAATCTGTTGCGATTAGTGGATTAAATCCTCAGGTGAGGTAAATCACTCCGTGGGGGTGGACTGGAGTAGTTTAGTTAACAACGAACCAAGATAAAAATAACTGTGCAAATTTTTTTTATCGTTCAAGTTTTTAGACTACACTTATTCAAACCCCCCCTTTCTAAGTGTTTTTCTATCCTTCACCGACTACCACCTTCAACAAATTTTTGATGTTCCCACTCTTTCGAAAGAACTAACTGCGTCTTTCGCTTCTACGCAGGAGCGTTTTAAGAAAGGTACTTCGACACATATCAAAGAAATACAAGCGTTCCAAAAATTCTTTGAAACTGCCTATAGGCCAGATGATCTTAGTCGAACCATTAGTGCGGCAACTTTTACCTTAAACGAAAAATTTTCTAAAAAATTGGAGAGTCTGAAATTGCCTTCATACGTTCGTCCTGAACAACGTTATGAAACGACTTTCAAAATGTACCCTCCAAAATTCCCTCGATTGCCCAGTGCTGACTTTGGTGTGGCTTTTAGTCCCTCATTTCCAGATTGGTTCGTCTGTTGGAATGTTACAAAGATTCTTTGCGAAGAGTCCAAAAAAAGTGGTGAACGAGTGGTTCCAACTAAGCATACCCTAGAATGTTTCAAAGGACATCTTCATATTAGCCTCGAACACGTTTGTGTTCTAACTCCGATACCTGAAGGCGTGGAAATGGAGAATCTTTCGATCTCACTTATTTTTATCTTTCTAAAATTCTTTATATTAACTTTTTTGTTCCCTTTACTTGACTGCAGCTCTTGGTCGAAGGCAGAATATTAAAGATTCGACGGCCGTTGCGCGAAATCCTGCCACTCTTTCAAGAGATAAAAAATCTAGTGAAGACTCCAGCAACTCTAGTAAATCAAAGCCTATGGTAATCATCTGACTCTCGATTTATACACCTTAATTTATTGTTGTGAAATTATGACATTCTTTGTTTCAGAATACTCGAAAACCTCCCCCAACTCCAAAATGAAAAGCTACTTTAGATACCATCAGGATCAACTCTGATGCTGAAGACTAATCTCCTCCACATTCCAAATTGATAGTTAGGAAGAGGCCAAAAAATATAGTTCCTTTGGTTCAGGAAAAGGCTTCTGGGACTTCGAAGCCTAAAGCCTCAAATGACCAACAGGCATCTGAAGAACAACCCTTAAAGACTGTCAGGACTGCGGCAGTTGTCGAAAGTCATAATTCTAGCCCAGATAATGTCTTTTCCAAGGTACACTACAATTCTAATCCTCATAAGTTTTTTGCTCACTCCAGATTCAGACCGATTCATGTCGTTTGTGTTGCGTAGGATTATATTGGTACTGCTACTTCAAATCTTAAGTTTGATAATCCTCTATCTAACAATCCTCCATATGATAATCCTTCAAGTATGTACTTTTGCTCGACTCCTCTCTTCATCTAACAAAGGTTCTCTTGAAGGATCAAACTATGACCTTAATGATTTTCCTTTTTGCAGTTCCTACTCAAGAACAAATGTTTCAATCTGGTCCTCTTTTACAATCTTCGGCCAATTCAGATACTGAGAGTGATGACGCATTAAAAAACACTCAAAATCTAGGTTTGCTGAAGTGGTACTTCAAGATGACCCGTCCCCTAAAATTCCACATAGAGACCAAGATGTTGAAATGGAAGATAACCCACAACTGTTGAATATTAATGAAGGTGATGAACAGTCCAAAGAAGGCGAAGAAGCTGGTCCCACGGGCGAATATGAAACCAAAAATGAAGCTTCGAGCAAGCCAGAGGCAACAAATAAATCTAACCAACCTTCTTAAATTCTATCTCAAGCTAGATTGGACAACCTCGAGGCTACAAACCTTGCAGGTTTTCTTAAGGCTATGATGAATATAAGAAGAAGTTCGTCTGACAAGGGTGGAACCTCTTCGACAACTTCAGGGGAGAAAGCTACAAAATTAATTAGCCAAAGCCTCCTTCGCCAAATAAAAGAGAAACTTTTTGATGTCGACTTGGTTCAAGCTGTGAGGGATAATGTTAAAATTTGCTTTGGCCTTAAAGACTTGCTGGAGAAGGTAGATGTGTGTAAATGTTTCTGAAGAAGTCTCTCAAGTGCTAATTTCATTGGGCTTCTTGATTGATCAGCTTCAATCATACCAACTTTCCAAGTAAGATGTCTCTCAAAAGATTACTGCCAAAGTAAGTGTTCAATCCTCTTCATGGGATGTTGCCAATGCTTATAATATCAAGGTTGAGGCTATGAAAAATCAACACTCAAAGTATGAAGCGGAATATGCAACTTGTGAGAAAAACATCAAGTCATGGGAACTACAAATAGAAGAGTTGAAGCAAAAGATACAGGCTGCAAAGGATCGTTAGGATGAGATCTGACAGCTTGATAACCAGAAGCTAAAGGAAGAAATTAAAACCGGCATTCAACATATCGAAAAGGCCCAACTATTGGAAACTGAAATCGAAGAGTTGAAAAGACAACGAATTGTGGTTGAGCGTCACCTGGTTGTATCTGCTTCTCAATATGCTCACATGAAGGCTACTCTTCCCATTGACTTTGATACTTGATTATCTTGCAAAAAATTTAGGCTTCTATTAACTTCGAACTTGTTTTTGTTCCTATCTTATTTTACATTTGACAATATTCATGGGTGGTTGTTATTTTGGGATGTAATATGTTGAGATATTGCCATTTTGGCGCTTTTTATTTAAAATACACCATTTTGGCTATGCACTACTTTTCATTGTTATTTCGCCATTATTTTGATTTCTTGTAGAAATGGTATGTACTAATTCAAGTACTTTCCATTTACTTTTAGGATCCTTCGATCCTCTGCTAATTCGTTTATCTCATGAGCATTATTTGAAAATACTTTTAAAATTCGAAAAGGCCCTCCCAATGTGGGGACCATTTACCTAAAGCTTGATTCTTTCGATTTATAGGCAAAATAACTTTCCAAACTAAATCATTAACAGTAAAAGCCTTACCTTTGACCCTCTTATTATATGCTTTTGCCACCCTTTCCTTTTGTCTTCTTAACATTTCTAAAGCGCGCAGTCTCTCTTCGTCTAAATCTACCAATTCATTCATCATCATTTCCCAATAAAGGTTTGGAGAAATTTCTTCTTGTGTTTTGAATTCGAACTGATTGCAAGTAGATTTCTATTGGCAATACTGCATCATGTCCAAGCGTAAGCAGGAAAGGTGTAGTATTAGTTGCTTCCTTAGGTGACGTTCGACAGGCCCAAAGTGCCTGATCCAAAGTCTTATACCAATTCTTTGGCTTTTTTCCCACATGTTTCTTTATCAAACCAATTATCTCCTTATTGGTTGCTTCGACCTGACCATTTGCTTGGGCATAATAAGGTGTGGATGTTAACAATTTGAAACCCATTTCTTTTGCAAACTTGTGCATCTTTTGACCAATGAAGACTGGTCCTTGGTCTGTTGTTATGCTCTCTAGGATTCCAAGTCTATAGAGTATTTGTTTCTGAATGAATTCAATAACAATCTCTTGATCTACATTTACTAAAGGTATGGCTTCGACCCATTTTGTAAAGTAATTTATTCCTACCAGAATGTATCTTTGACTTTTTGATGAGGTAGGTCGAATCTCTCCAATTAAGTCCAATGCCTAACCTCTGAAAGGCCATGGCTTGATGATTGAGTGTAGTTCACTTCCAGGAGCATGTTGGACACTTGCATGCATCTGAAATTCTTGGCATCCTTTAGCAAACTCTATACAATCTTTCAACATAGTGGGCCAATACATTCCATAACGAAATAACAGCCATTTCATTTTATGGCCTGCTTGATGGGCTCCACAAGCTCCATTATGGACACTAGATAGCGCCAAATATGCCTCACTTTCTCTTAAGCATTTCCACAAAATTCCCTCAGGAGTTTTCTTAAATAATTCATTTCCCATTAATAAATAAGAAAATGCTCTGTATTTAGTCTTTCGGTATGTGTCCGTCGAAGGGTCTCTGAGATAATTAACAATTGGAATCCACCAATCTGTATCTATTAGATTGTCAATAGTCAATATTTCAAACTCCTCTTGGTTGGAGATGCCTAACTATGTAGTCTCCAAATCTGATAGAGATAATCTGGTAGCCATTGCTTTTCCTCTGACTTCGACCAACTCTTCTAACCTTTCTTTTGACACTTTATATTGTTAGAACAAGATTTGTTCTTATCAATTATCTTAGTTTTGATGATAACAATAATATGAATTTTGCTTAAGATAATATGGTACTCTAATCCAATGCAATTTCCCTTTCAGGAAATATATAAAGAGTACGCATAATTCAGCGCTCAGAAGTTGTGTCTCAAATGGTTCAGCATGCAACATCAGAACATGGTCTGGCAAGACATCAGAAGATGGTCGAAGCAGTATCAGAACATGGGTCTATGGAAGCATCAGAAGAACATGAGATCAGAAGCACTGAAGATCAGAAGATGGTATCACGCTCAGAAGCACTTCAAGGTCAGAAGATCAGAAGATGCTATGCACCAAGCTGTTTGACTCTGATGATATTCAAACGTCGTATTCACAAACATCAGATCAGAAGGAAGTACACGTGGCAGACTACGCTGACTGACAAAAGGAACGTTATAGCTACTAAAGGCAACGTCAGTAGACACAGCGTGAACAAGGCTCGAGGTAGTTGACAAAAGCGTATAACATTAAATGCAATGCTGTACGGAACACGCAAAGCATTAAATGCACTCAACGGCCATCTTCTCAACGCCTATAAATATGAAGTTCTGATGAGAAGCAAGGTTAACGATCCTGAACAAAGACAATTCAAATTAACTTGCTGAAACGCTGTTCAATCAAAAGCTCAGAATCTTCATCAACTCACTACATTGCTGTTGTAATATCTTAGTGAGATTAAGCTTAAACGTTAAGAGAAATATCACAGTTGTGATTATCGCTTTTAAGAAGCATTTGTAAACTCTTGAATAGATTACATTAAGTTGTAAGGAACTAGAGTGATCGTGTGATCAGTATACTCTAGGAAGTCTTGGCAGTTGGCTGAGCAGTTTGTAACTAGAGTGATCAGGTTGATCAGTAGACTCTAGAGAAAGTCTTAGGAGTGAACTAAGCAGTTGTTCCTGGAGTGATCAGTGTGTGATCAGAAGACTCTGGAAGACTTAGTTGCGGACTAAGTGGAGAACCATTGTAATCCGTGCGATTAGTGGATTAAATCCTCAGTTGAGGTAAATCATCTCTGCGGGGGTGGACTGGAGTAGCTTCGTTAACAGCGAACCAGGATAAAAATAATTGTGCAATTTATTTTTATCGTCCAAGATTTAAAGTCACACTTATTCAATCCCCCCCTTTCTAAGTGTTTTTCTATCCTTCAATTGGCATCAGAGCGCCGGTTCTAAGGTGCAAGCACTTAACCGTGTTTAGAAAAGATTCAGGAAGAGAAAAACGCTTCATTTAAAAGATGGTTGATGAAAGTGAAAAGACTACATCTACATCTGGCTCTGCTGAGCAATACAACGGTAACAATGGTTATACTAGACCGCCGGTATTTGATGGTGAAAACTTTGAATACTGGAAAGATAAACTGGAAAGTTACTTTCTGGGTCTAGATGGTGATCTATGGGATCTTCTGATGGATGGTTACAAACATCCAGTAAATGCCAGTGGCGCAAAGCTGTCAAGGCAAGAAATGAATGATGATCAAAAGAAGCTTTTCAGGAATCATCATAAATGCAGAACTGTTTTGCTGAATGCTATCTCTCATGCTGAGTATGAGAAGATATCTAACAGGGAAACGGCCTATGACATATATGAGTCCTTGAAAATGACTCATGAAGGAAATGCTCAAGTCAAGGAGACTAAAGCTCTAGCCTTAATCCAGAAGTATGAAGCCTTCAAGATGGAGGATGATGAAGACATTGAAAAGATGTTTTCAAGATTTCAAACTCTTACTGCTGGATTGAGAGTTCTTGACAAGGGATACACCAAGGCTGATCATGTAAAGAAGATCATCAGAAGCTTACCCAGAAGATGGGGTCCGATGGTGACTGCATTCAAGATTGCGAAGAATCTGAATGAAGTTTCTCTGGAAGAGCTTATCAGCGCCTTGAGAAGTCATGAGATTGAGCTGGATGCAAATGAGCCTCAAAAGAAAGGTAAGTCTATTGCATTAAAATCAAATATCAAGAAATGCACTAACGCTTTTCAGGCTAGAGAAGAAGATCCTGAAGAATCAGAATCTGAAGAAGAAGATGAACTGTCCATGATTTCCAGAAGGCTAAATCAACTCTGGAAGACCAAGCAAAGGAAGTTCAGAGGCTTCAGAAGTTCAAGGAAATTTGAACATGGAGAATCTTCTGATGAAAGAAGATTTGACAAGAAGAAGGTCATGTGCTATGAATGCAATGAGCCTGGACACTACAAGAATGAATGTCCAAATCTTCAGAAGGAAAGTCCCAAGAAAAAGTTTCATAAGAAGAAAGGTCTTATGGCAACCTGGGATGAGTCAGAAGATGATTCTGAAGATGAGCAGGCCAACTGTGCGCTGATGGCGACAGAAGATGACGGATCAGAATCTACATCAGAATCAGATTCTGAAGAGGTATTTTCTGAACTTACTAGAGATGAGTTAGTTTCCGGTCTAACTGAACTTCTGGAACTCAAGTCTCAGATCAGTCTCAAATACAAAAAGCTGAAAAAGCAATTTGAATTTGAAACAAAGAAGCTTGAGTTGGAGAATTCTGAATTAAAAGAAAAACTTTTAAAATTATCCAATAATGTTGGATCTCCTTCTAATTCAGAAAAATCCACTCCTAGTCTAAACCATATTCTGAAAGAATATGATTTAAGTTTCAGGAAGTTCTTATCTAGAAGTATTGGCAAAAGTCAGCTAGCTTCTATGATATATGCTGTGTCTGGAAACAAAAGAGTCGGAATTGGTTATGAGGGTGAAACCCCATACAAACTTGAACCTGTTGATGAAATGAAACTCACATACAAGCCATTGTATGATCAGTTCAAGTATGGCCACTCTCATGATATTAGGCACACTTCACATGCACAAAGTTTTCACATTACACACACTAAGAAGCATGTGACACAACCTAGGAAATATCATGAAACTCACATTAAGAATTATCATGCTATTCCTCCTATTGCTTACAATGTTAAATCCAAGTTCAAACAGAACTTGAGAAAATCTAACAAGAAAGGACCCAAGAAAATGTGGGTACCTAAGGATAAGATTATTCCTATTGCAGATATCCTTGGCTGCAAGAAGGACAAAGCACAACATGTCATGGTACCTGGACTCTGGATGCTCGCGACACATGACAGGAAGAAGGTCTATGTTCCAAGACCTGGTGCTTAAGTCTGGAGGAGAAGTCAAGTTCGGAGGAGATCAGAAGGGCAAGATAATTGGCTCTGGAACTATAAAGTCTGGTAACTCTCCTTCCATCTCTAATGTACTTCTTGTAGAAGGATTAACACATAACCTTTTATCTATCAGTCAATTAAGTGACAATGGTTATGATATAATCTTTAATCAAGAGTCTTGCAAGGCTGTAAATCAGAAGGATGGCTCAATCCTATTTACAGGCAAGAGGAAGAACAACATTTATAAGACAGATCTGCAAGATCTTATGAGTCAGAAGGTGACTTGTCTTATGTCTGTTTCTGAAGAGCAGTGGGTCTGGCACAGAAGATTAGGTCATGCTAGTTTGAGAAAGATTTCTCAGATTAACAAACTGAATCTGGTCAGAGGACTCCCTAATCTGAAATTCCAATCAGATGCTCTTTGTGAAGCATGTCAGAAGGGCAAGTTCTCCAAACCTGCATTCAAGTCTAAGAATGTTGTTTCTACCTCAAGGCCATTAGAACTCTTGCACATTGATCTGTTTGGACCAGTCAAAACAGCATCTATCAGAGGAAAGAAATATGGATTAGTCATCGTAGATGATTATAGCCGCTGGACATGGGTAAAATTCTTGAAACACAAGGATGAGACTCATTCAGTGTTCTTTGATTTCTGCATTCAGATTCAATCTGAAAAAGAGTGTAAAATCATAAAGGTCAGAAGTGATCATGGTGGTGAATTTGAGAACAAATCCTTTGAAGAATTCTTCAAAGAAAATGGTATTGCCCATGATTTCTCTTGTCCTAGAACTCCACAGCAAAATGGAGTTGTAGAACGAAAGAATAGGACTCTTCAAGAAATGGCCAGAACCATGATCAATGAAACCAATATGGCTAAGCATTTCTGGGCAGAAGCAATAAACACTGCATGCTATATTCAGAATAGAATCTCTATCAGACCGATTCTAAATAAGACTCCCTATGAATTGTGGAAGAATAGAAAGCCCAACATTTCATATTTCCATCCTTTTGGATGTGTATGCTTTATTCTGAACACTAAAGATCATCTTGGTAAGTTTGATTCCAAAGCACAAAAATGTTTTCTTCTTGGATATTCTGAACGCTCAAAAGGCTACAGAGTATACAATACTGAAACATTGGTTGTAGAAGAATCAATCAATATCAGGTTTGATGATAAGCTTGGTTCTGAAAAACCAAAGCAGTTTGATAATTTTGCAGATTGTGATATTGACATATCAGAAGTTGTTGAGCCAAGAAGCAACGCATCAGAAGCAGAACCTCTCAGAAGCAAAGAATCGGAAGATCAAGTATCAGCTTCTCTGGAGGATCTAAGCATTTCTGAAGAACCATTTGTCAGAAGATCATCCAGACTCATCTCCGGTCATTCAGAAGATGTCATTCTTGGAAAGAAGGATGATCCAATCAGAACAAGAGCATTCCTTAAGAACAATGCAGACTGTCAATTAGGTCTTGTATCTTTGATCGAGCCAACTTCTGTTGATCATGCTCTAGAAGATCCAGACTGGATAATTGCTATGCAAGAAGAACTAAATCAGTTTACAAGGAATGATGTTTGGGATCTTGTTCCTAGACCAGATGGATTCAATATAATTGGTACAAAATGGGTCTTCAGAAACAAGCTCAGTGAGAAAGGAGAAGTGGTAAGGAACAAAGCCAGACTGGTGGCTCAGGGTTATAGTCAGCAAGAAGGGATTGATTATACAGAAACCTTTGCACCAGTGGCCAGGTTAGAATCTATTCGTCTATTAATTTCTTTTGCCACTCAACATAACATCACTCTCTATCAGATGGATGTTAAAAGTGCCTTCTTAAATGGTTATATAGATGAAGAAGTTTATGTCCATCAACCTCCTGGTTTTGAAGACTCTATGTCTCCTAATCATGTTTTTAAACTTAAGAAATCATTGTATGGATTGAAACAGGCTCCCAGAGCTTGGTATGAACGCTTAAGTTCTTTCATTCTGGATAATGGTTTCACTAGAGGAAAAGTGGACACTACTCTCTTTTGTAAAACCTTTAAAAAGGATATCTTAATTTGTCAAATATATGTAGATGATATTATTTTTGGAACATCTAATGCTACACTTGGAAAGGAGTTTGCTAAGTCTATGCAGGCTGAGTTTGAAATGAGCATGATGGGAGAACTCAAGTACTTCCTTGGAATACAAATAAATCAAACATCAGAAGGAACGTATGTTCACCAAACCAAGTATGTGAAGGAACTTCTGAAGAAGTTTAATCTTCTGGACTGCAAAGAAGCCAAAACTCCTATGCATCCAACATGCATCCTAGGTAAGGATGAGGTAAGTAAGAAGGTAGATCAGAAGTTATACAGAGGTATGATTGGATCTCTTCTATATCTGACTGCTTCTAGACCTGACATTCTGTTCAGTGTTTGTTTGTGTGCTAGATTCCAATCAGATCCTAGAGAATCTCATTTAACTGCTGTTAAGAGAATTCTAAGGTATCTGAAAGGTACTACTAATGTTGGTTTAGTTTACAGAAAATCTAAAGAATACAACTTAGTAGGATTCTGCGATGCTGATTATGCTGGAGACAGAATTGAAAGAAAAAGTACTTCAGGAAGTTGCCAATTTCTTGGAAGTCACTTAATCTCCTGGTACAGCAAGAAGCAAGCAACCATTGCTCTATCAACCACAGAAGCAGAATATGTCGCAGCTGCTGGTTGTAGTACACAGATGCTCTGGATGAAGAGTCAGTTAGAAGATTATCAGATATTTGAGAGTAACATTCCTATATTCTGTGATAATACTTCTGCTATATGTTTATCTAAGAATCCTATTCTTCATTCAAAAGCTAAACATATTGAGATAAAACATCATTTCATAAGGGACTATGTTCAGAAGGGTGTTATATCTTTAAACTTTGTTGATACAGACCATCAATGGGCTGATATCTTTACAAAACCCCTAGCTGAAGATAGGTTTAAGTTCATTCTGAAGAACATCAGTATGGATTTATGCCCAAAATGAGAAGATGAGAAGTTCTCATGTATGAGTATCTTCTGAAATGAATGTGGAACATTTTTTTTTAATCAGAAGTTCTGATTGAATTCTTTTAGAAATTATGATTCGGTTATTACTAACGTTTCATTGTCTAAGTTGATTCAGAACCTCTTTTAAAGCAAAACAGCTGTTACGTTTTATCTCGGGATGGTAAACCTGTCATTACTATTCATGGATATGCGCGCGTGCAGTTGAAGGGACGCCGACCATAGGTAACTGTGCAAGTCACCTCATTTGTCTTTATTATCTCTCCTCACGTCACGTAACATTAAATGCTAGTCATCATTCGTTTCATTTTATTTTCTTTTAAATTCTCTTCAAAATGGTTTTTGGTTTCCTATCTCTTTGTTTTCCTCTTAAAGTTTTTTTTCCCTCTCTCTCTCTCTCGTTTTTCATTTCTTCTCTCAAAACCTAGCGTTCAACCTAAGTCTGTTGAAGCTCCATGACTCAAAGGCGACAGATCTCTGTGCATCTCGGGATGGCTCTTCTAATACCTCTCAAGTCAGATCCTTCTTTGATGTTGTTATCAACTTTCATCCAAAGACAGAAGACTTTCTTGAGTTGTGGGAAGATATGCTCAACTTCTATGTTGAGTTTCTTGACCGAATGTTGTATTTTTTTAATTTTTGTAGTCATTTCCTCTTTGGAAACTCTACTTTGTATTTGCTAGGAATGTTTCTCATCTTGGTAAACATAGGAACCTTTTGTAATATCTTTTGATAATCAATGAAAAGTTTCTTTGTGTTTTACATTCCAGTAAATGTTTTCTTTTGTCGTTTTATACATCTGAATCTTTTTTAATATTCTTTTTGATGTTATGACAAAAAGGGGGAGAAGATAAATGATAAATGATTTGATTAAATCTATCAGTTGCTGGGTAAAGGCTCCCACACATTCACTAACAAGAACTGCAAGTTCTACATGGTTTAAGTGTTTTGCAGGTACAAAGAAGTGAAGTGAATCTTCAGAAGCAAACACTAGAAGCAAAACCATAAGAAGTGTTATTCTGTAAAAGGAATAAGCTCTTGGAAACTGAAGCAAGCTGAGTGCTGTCAAGCTTCAGAGATCAGAAGCAAGAAAGAAGAATGAATCAGAAGCACTGATAATAGAATTTGAATATCATTGTCTATCCTGTTCTGACAAAATTCTATTTGCTCTGATACATATAATGTTATGGCTCTGATACATTATTTGCTCTGATACATTATTTTAGCCTATATGGCTCTGATTCATATAATGTGTTCAAACATACATTTTATGTTCTAACTCGTTCATGCTGACTTTTGTCGTTTAGTTTTTGTTCTGTAACATTTCAGGATGTAGAGATGCTCTGATGATGCTCTGGTACATTCAACAATGTTCTGATACAAATCTAGCATGAAGTGATGTTGGTAGACATTCAAAGTTCTGAAGCTATCCGAGGGAAGCAGAAATCAGAAGATGTGAATGTTCTAGAAGATCCAGAAAACTCAAGTTCTGAAGCTGTCCTGAATGGAAGCAGAAGTCAGAAGCTGTGAATGTTCTGAAGATCAAAGAAATTCAAGTTCTGAAGCTGTCCACGATGGAAGCAGGAATCAGAAGCTGTGAGTGTTCTAAGGATCTAAAGAAATTCAAGTTCTGAAGCTGTCCAATGGAAGCAGAAGTCAGAAGCTATGAATTCTCTGAAGGCAGAAGTTTATATGATCGTCTCTACCGAAATAATCAGGGAAGTCTTTTATCAAAGTTCTTCGAGTATTTATTTCAGGGGGAGATTATTTATTTCAGGGGGAGATTATTTATCTCAGGGGGAGATTGTTAATCTCAGGGGGAGACATATTCATATGCTTATGCTATAGCTGTGTAATTTGTCTTTTGCCGTCTACTCTTTCTGATCGCAAATTCATATCATTTATATATGTTTTTGTCATCATCAAAAAGGGGGAGATTGTTAGAACAAGATTTGTTCTTATCAATTATCTTAGTTTTGATGATAACAATAATATGAATTTTGCTTAAGATAATATGGTACTCTAATCCAATGCAATTTCCCTTTCAAGAAATATATAAAGAGTACGCATAATTCAGCGCTCAGAAGTTGTGTCTCAAATGGTTCAGCATGCAACATCAGAACATGGTCTGGCAAGACATCAGAAGATGGTCGAAGCAGTATCAGAACATGGGTCTATGGAAGCATCAGAAGAACATGAGATCAGAAGCACTGAAGATCAGAAGATGGTATCACGCTCAGAAGCACTTCAAGGTCAGAAGATCAGAAGATGCTATGCACCAAGCTGTTTGACTCTGATGATATTCAAACGTCGTATTCACAAACATCAGATCAGAAGGAAGTACACGTGGCAGACTACGCTGACTGACAAAAGGAACGTTATAGCTACTAAAGGCAACGTCAGTAGACACAGCGTGAACAAGGCTCGAGGTAGTTGACAAAAGCGTATAACATTAAATGCAATGCTGTACGGAACACGCAAAGCATTAAATGCACTCAACGGTCATCTTCTCAACGCCTATAAATATGAAGTTCTGATGAGAAGCAAGGTTAACGATCCTGAACAAAGACAATTCAAATTAACTTGCTGAAACGCTGTTCAATCAAAAGCTCAGAATCTTCATCAACTCACTACATTGCTGTTGTAATATCTTAGTGAGATTAAGCTTAAACGTTAAGAGAAATATCACAGTTGTGATTATCGCTTTTAAGAAGCATTTGTAAACTCTTGAATAGATTACATTAAGTTGTAAGGAACTAGAGTGATCGTGTGATCAGTATACTCTAGGAAGTCTTGGCAGTTGGCTGAGCAGTTTGTAACTAGAGTGATCAGGTTGATCAGTAGACTCTAGAGAAAGTCTTAGGAGTGAACTAAGCAGTTGTTCCTGGAGTGATCAGTGTGTGATCAGAAGACTCTGGAAGACTTAGTTGCGGACTAAGTGGAGAACCATTGTAATCCGTGCGATTAGTGGATTAAATCCTCAGTTGAGGTAAATCATCTCTGCGGGGGTGGACTGGAGTAGCTTCGTTAACAGCGAACCAGGATAAAAATAATTGTGCAATTTATTTTTATCGTCCAAGATTTAAAGTCACACTTATTCAATCCCCCCCTTTCTAAGTGTTTTTCTATCCTTCATATATCCTGGTGCTATTTGTGCCAGATCATTTTCCTATTGATTCTTTATCCTGGGGACATGTTTTATATCCACATATTCAAATTTGTTAAGCAACCTATTTTCCATAACAAAGTACATAATCAAATTCTCCTTAATGCGCTTGTATTCCTTTGTTAATTGTTTGATCACCAATTCAGAATCTCCTTTAATTTTGACTTTGGTTGCCCCCAATTCCAACAAAGCTTCAAGTCCTGCAAGTAAGGCTTCATATTCTGCTTCGTTGTTTGAGCATAGAGGGCCTTCGATTCTATACTTGAGTTTTGTTGGAATTTCTTCAGGAGAAATTATCAGAATTCCAACTCCACTACCATCTTTATGTGTAGAACCATCGATGAATAATCTCCATGGTTTTACTTCGACATAATGCTGATTGTTTTCGACCACTACATGGTCCATAATGAAATCTGATACTATTTGACCTTTCATATCTTTTAAAGGCAAAAAGGTTAAAGAGTACTCATTAAGGGCTAAAGCCCGTTTGCCAATTCGACTGTGCAATATTGGCTTTGACAACATGTGTTTAATAACATCGAAATGTGAAGAAACATAAACTAGTTATATATAATATTTAAGTTTTATACAAGAAAAATATAAACATAGGCAGAGCTTTTCTATAGCAGTGTATATAGTCTCTGCATCATTTAATACTCTACTTAAATAATAAATGACTCTTTCGACGCCATCTTCGTCCTCTTGTGCTAACATGCTACCTATGGTAGTGTCGGAGGCTGATATATATAATCTCATAGGTTTCTTTTATAAAACTTTACAAAAAATATATCATAGAAAATAGAGCAACACTTCAGCGTAAGTTTTACATAGCCAAAAAGAATTTTGTTGAAGGTTAGAATAGGTATACTCAATTTTAGTTGATTTTCCATAACAGTCAGTAAGGGAGTGGTCGACTATATAATATTGTATTATAGTCCTTGTGTAACCCTATCCGGATAGTGGAAACATATGTACCTCGTATACAAACCAATTTTGATCTTATCTTCTAATTTTCAGAGGCTTCTGATAGTTGAAAATAAAGCATGCTTAGAAGGACCAAAACTTAAATCTCCAGAGCCTAAATCTTTAGAGTCTTTAGAACATATTCATCCAGAACCATATCTTTAGAGTCTTCAGCATTTGGTCTTCAAAATATATGTCTTTAGAATCTTCAGAACTTATTCTTCCAGAACCTTGTCTTCGGAATTTTTAGAATTTGGATAACAAAATCTCTATCTCCAAAATCTTTAGAGTTTGTTCTTCCAGAACCTTGTCTTTATAATCTTAAGAATTTGGACAACAGAATCTCCAGAACTTGGAAAACAGAATCTCCAGAACTTGGACAACAAAATCTTAGAACTAAAGGAGTCTACAGAAGCTTTTCCACAAGAGACATAATCAGAAGCTCTATCACTGGCGTTCATTTGAACTGTTGTTTAAGAAGAATTTTAGAACTTGACAACGTCTTTGTAAACACCCACTGGTTTCTTCCAGAGCCAGAGTGTGTTTAGTTTATAACCTGATGATGTCACACACCTTTTCTTCAAAGTCAAAACCTGTTAGCAAAAGCTGCACACTAGACAGAAACTATTAGAATACTAATATCATGTAATGTTATCATCAAAATATAAGGCCATATACATAACCAAATCTTATTCTTACAGGGTTGAATTATGTTAGCTTTTTATTTCTTTCTTTTGTAATACACTATTATCAGATTATGAACACAAGGGCTGGAATCTGGTTGTTTGCAGCGGATAAAACAAGTTCAGAATTAGAGAATTAACAAAAGAGATACATAAGCAATTTTTCTTGGTCCCTCCCACAAAATGAGAGTAGTCCAGTCCTCTAGCACTTCCAAGGACTTTCACCATAATCACTTATGATTTTAATTGCTCAAGCATACAAACTAGAGATTTTCAATGCTTAAACACACAAGTACAAAAGTAAGAGGCTTATAACAATCTATCCTAATTAGATGAAAGATAGTCTGGATGTTACAGTTGATATACAATCAGAGTTGATATACAATCAGAGGTAAAAAATAAACAATTCAATAAGACTCTTAAGACTTAATAATTTCTAGAATATACAAATGTTAAGAAATTATAAGTTAAACTTGTGCTTTTCTATTTGACAGGATAAAAACTATTTTGATTGTCAAAGATTCGTAATTTTTCTTCAAGTCTTCATCTCCTTATATAGAGAAACAAAAAAGAGTCGTTGAAGAAAAGAACTTACACAAAAGAGTCTTGGAGAAGTTTAATCATAGACGTTAAAATGCTTTAAACATGATTTTATTACCCTTAATTAAATTTAATTTTTTCTAATTATAATGTCCTTATCATGTGTCTTTAAAACACATGTTAGCAGGACCCAATTTTTTTTGGATAGAGAGGGCGAAACGCCCGAGAGAAAACAAAACTACAACAAAGTTCTCCTAACAATGGAGGTGCCTAGCCAATTTGTTTCTAAAAGATTTTTTATAAATGTTGGAACCTCATGCTCAAATAAAGAAAAATTTCCACTCGTTACTCCAAACTTAGCTAAGGCGTCCACACAACGGTTCGCTTCTCTGAAGGTGTGAACTAGCTTAATATCTTTAAACCATCTCATCAATTCCATGATTTGCTTCACTAAAGCTCACCTTTACCGGATTTACCGGATTTTATCCATGTTCATGTCTTTACCGGATTTTATCATTTCTATAGCTTTGATAAAATCCGTGTTTACCTCAACTTTATTGCAACCCAAATCCTTCGCAAGAGATAACCCTGCAAAGATTCCCCAAAGCTCAGCTTTCTCAGTACTGCAGTTGCCTAAAAATTTTGGGAACCCTCCCTTGCAACCTCCACGATCATCCCTGATAATTCCTCCGCAGCCCGCCACATAACCATAACTGTTAGCTCCATCCGAATTTAATTTCACCCAGCATCTATTTGGAGGTTGCCACTTGATCTTTGTCGACGTATAGTCCTTACCCACTGTAACCTGCTTGCTTTTAATATTAGAGTAATAATCATTTACTCTATACTGCACTTGACTTCTCGTAAGAATCGGTCTATTGAAATTATCATCATAAATTTCCATGTTTTTCCAATACCAGTTACTATGTGCCATACCCCAAAATTTACCCGATACGATTCACGTCTATTAATTTATTGAGGGTATCAAAATTAGGAGTTATGGGGTTTAACATTTGTATTGTTAAACCAAATCTCTTATAAAAAAAACCTTCTATTAATCATTATTATTATCAAAATCAAATCTTATGAATCAAATATACAATAAAAGTCCAAATACAGAATCAATCTAATTTACAAATTGAATAAAATCCTAAAAACCTAAATCAAAACCTAAAATAAATCAAATCTTATTTCATGAATTAATTTACAACAAATCAAATATATTACAATCAATTACAAAGTAAATCTAATTTATAAAAATCAAATCAAAGATTGAATCACATCAAACAAAATCAAATCCAATTTATTAACAAATCAAATATATTACAATCAAATCTAATTTACAACAAATTGAATCATTCCTAATATGAATTAACCCTAAGGCTATAAATAAGAAACCTAAGTCTACAGAAAAGGGGATGAAGAAGAAACCCTAATCTAAAAGACGGAGAAAGAGAGATCGGAGAAGGGTGTTGAAGCGCGAAGCCTTCAACCTTGCGCCGACACCTGTAAGCAAAAAAGAAGAGGATTAATAAGGAGATTGGAGCTTACACGATCCATAATTCAAGATAAAAGGTAACGCGAGACACTTAGCTTAGGTTTTTATGTCGAATGCATGTGTGTTTTGATGTTGGTTTATGGAAATTTAGGGTCAGGGTTCTTCAACTTAGGGTTAGATTAACACCCCCTGGATTAATATTAAACAAAAAAATACACCTTATGCGTTCTAGTCAAAAGAAAGAATAATTAATTGTTTTAAATTACATGATTAATTTTAAATAATTGTTATTTGGTTCGATTGTATTTAATAGTCGCGTTGATTAATAATATTTCTTCGGATAAAAAATATTCAAATTGATATTAATAATTGGATATAATTTTACATGCACACTTAAGGTTTAATTCGTTAATTGTTTTAATCGAATCAATCGATTACGATGATTCGCGACAAAAATTAATTTTTGTCAAGCTAATTTATATTAGGGTCGATTTATTAATTGTTTTAATCAAATCAATTGATTATGATGATTAATAATCAATTATTCAAATTTACTTTAATTTATTTAATTTATTTAAACTGGTTCTATTTACTAAAGGTTTTAATCAATTCAGTTGGTTACGATAATTAGTAATTCTTTACTAATTTGTTAATTATGTTGATCAAATCAATTGATCAATGCGATTAATAAAATTTCAAAATATTGAAAAGGGTTGTATACCATATAATAAACTTTTAATATCTTCACAAACTACGAATTACACAAAACTGCGACAACTGCCAAACTGCGTACGGTAATTTAAAACACACTTCAACATACAAATTATAAAATGCATACAACCTCTAAAAAAACACCAACATACCCCGAACTACATAGACTCTGATCCCCCATAGAGAGGTACGTAGGCACTTGGTAACAAGGCGAGTCCCCTTCCCTAAAATTTCAATAGGTTTGAGATTTGCCCTATTTAACTTTCTGTCACCTTTCTTTATTAGCTATAAACCATTACCTTAGACAAAACCTCAGGAAAGGGTTAAGGGTGCCTAACACCTTCCCTTGACCTGATTATAATAACTTACCCAGATCTTTAAACTTCGTAGGGTTTCCTATTCGCCCTGGTAGAATAGGTGGCGACTCTAAAATCTAAAATTTTTAGGGCAGGTTGCTACAGCTGGTGATTCTGTTGGGGATAAACAAAAGGCGAATTATTATGCTCCTAGGTTTGGTTTAGGGGTTAGGTATATGGTTTATTATTAGGGTTTGGCTAATTTTTTAGGGTTAGAATTTTGGGTTAGGGTTTAAGTTTTTATTTTTTTCATTAAATATTTAATTTTCTCTTTATTTATTTACAGTTCTTATTTATTTACAGCAATTTAAATAAATATCTGTTTAATTGAATATTTGTTTTTTATTGCATTTTTGGGTTATATATAAATTGCTGTTAAAACATAAGTGTTGGAATTATCTTTAAGACCAGAGGAGACTTGCATCGCCTACGAGTCTTAATGATAATTCCACTCAGAGAGTTGAATATTCGGAAATGTCCAAAACGAGGCTTGACTTTGTTGAGGGCAGGACTGGGTATTTAGCTGATCTCTCTGGGAACCTACCCTTAAAACTCGAACATCATGGGCAAATGAGTTGTTCTAAAATCCAAAGAGACAAAAAGTCTCGGAGGCTACGAACGGCCCCATGAGACCTTTTAGAACATACTGTCATACCCCAAAATTTTCCTCCTTCATTCCATCTACAATGATTCAAAGATTAGGGTTCTATCTAAACAACACTACCTTAGTCAAGAGCCTCCTGAAGCTAGGGTTTGAGGTTCTCTTGAGGAAATCAATAAGGCAAGGTTCTTAATCAAGTCTCTATGGTCCATGATGATATAAGATAGTTCTATGGCAAAGATCAAGACCCAACTCCAAAGGTTACCTGCTCAAACAATTCCAAGATCCACAGTCAACTGATCCAAACCTAAAAGTCAACTACAATCAAAGCATGGTCCAGACCTTTGATCTTTGGTCAAACATCAAGTATAAAGGTCTATATCCATCATTTGATCAAAGTTTGATCATGATTTATCAGTAGAAACTCAGAGATGAACAAATACAAAAAGGTTCAAATTAGGGTTTCTCTAGGAGAAAGTCAACTCAACTTTGACTGGCCATAACTTTCACATGGAACATCAAAAATTACCCACTCAAAGCCTATTTTTAAGGAAATTGGATTCTCTACAACTTTGTCTCTCACAAGCCAAGGCTAGAAATGCTTCATTTGGGAGATATGATACAAAACATTACAAGTCCTTTTCAAACATCAAGTCAAAAGCAGTTTTTTGTCAAAGGGGATATGATCAAGATAAAAGCTCCAAATGAAAAATATGTTCCAAAGTGTCTTATAGAGGACATCTTTAGGTTTCCAAAAAGTCCTAGAACTCTTTCATAGCTTAAAAATTGAGTGAGATATGCTTAGTCAAAGTTGGGTAATTTTAGAGGATAACATGTGAAATAAAGGAGGTTCAAATTGGATTTCTTGCAAGTGGGCCTATATTTTATGACTCAAACTTGGTCCATAAGTTATCCAAACCATATGCCACGAGTTTTAACCTTTTATTTATTTTCATATAATTTTATTTCATTTAAAAAATGATTTAAAATGGTTTAATTAATGGAAAATTAAATATTTTTGTTAAAAGGTGCATATGGATTGATTCCAATCAGTATTTATGACCAAATATAATATAATTTTCGTGCATAAATGGATTGGAGGAGATTGATACAATATTAGCCAAGAATAGAAACTTTTGAATCAAGAATAAAATCAAATTTGTGAAACTTGGCAAGGTTGGATTTAATGATCATTGGGCCTCAATTTCTTAACCTAATGCAAGTCTATAAATAGTTGAAGGTGTGCACACGAATAAGGGTTGGGATTTCTGTCCAGAAGCATATTTGCAAGAGCTCGAAAATACACAAAGAAATCCAAACTCGGTTTGCAAGAATTCAGAGGTTTTAACAAGATTCCAAGGTTGCAATAGCTTGCTCGTGGCATTCTGAAGGTGATTGGATATTAGCATAGCATCAACACCCCCAGAATATCCTCCATTTAACTCAAGTAAGTCGCTCTGAAAACTTGGTCGATCTGAACAATTCATGCACTCTCATTGAAATCTAACTGCATATTTAGGTTTATCTTGATGCCATGAACGTTTCTGGGTTGTTTGTTTTGAGTTTACGTGCCTTAATCTCGTTTTGCCATTAGAGGCCGTTTCGAGTCCTAGGGTTGTGAATTGGGGTTTTTATTTAGAGGTAAAATTAGGTCATAATAAAGGTGTGGTTGAATTCGTATGATTCAGACGAGAGGAATAGGACAGGTGCGAAAAATTTATATGTATGTATGGGTTGTTCGCTATTTTTCAGGTAAGCTTGCTACGAGCGAAAACCATAGCCAATTCGTAGCTAATTCCCAGAAAAAACACAGGTCTGGTGGGGAAGATGATGAGGTGTCCCCATCTGGTTCGCCAGTTTAAAAATTCGCGCGCGTTTTATTAGGTTTTCGTTGTTTTTTTTATATATAATTAATTGAATGCGTTCGTTTAACACGAAGCGCTTCTGGATGCGTTGGCACATGTGTGTGTTGGTCACCCAAGGGTCCAGGGTTCGATCCCTGGCCCTTTCATATTATTTTTCTCAAATTTGTTCTCTGATTCCATGCGCCCACTGCCATAGGTCCCACCATAAACCCTCAATATCTCACCCTTGATTCTCCACTCAACCTAATCCAATAGCCCAGAACTGATGCCCATAACATGAACCCCTTTATCCAACCTCATTGAATCATAATCTCAATAAACTAAAAATTATTTTAATTAATATATTTATTTTGATTAAATCTTTTATATATATTTATTTATATAACAATAATTATTTTTTATAAATAAAATTAATATATAATATTAATATTAAAAATCATAATTTGTTGTTCGTTCCGATTAAATCGATTAATCGCTATGGTCAATAATAATTTTAATTAAAATATTATTTAATTAAAATGTAATTAATTTCGATTTGGTTAAATGGTTTCAACTATTTTATTAGTTGCGATGATTAACTTATTTATTTTCCATACCTCAATTCATTATTCTTTTTAATCGAATCAATTGATTACGAGGGGTAATGATGCAAATTAATTCATAAAAATTGTTAAAAAATACTATTATTCGTTATTAGTGATAATTAAATCAATTGATTAAAATTGGTAACGATACAACTACTAATCTGTTAACTATGGTAATTGAATCAATCGATTATTGCGGTTAATAGTACAAATTAAAATCAGGGTTGTACGCCCAAAGCCTAAAACATTTCCAAAACAAACCTTTTCCAATTCCTAACTTATCATAGGCTATTTCAAAAGCCTTTGAAGTAACTTTCAACCATATCAGATCAAATTCAAATCCTAAGGCGTACAACCCTTCCCCGAACTACGTAGACTCTGATCCTCCATAAGGAGGTACGTAGGCACTTGGCAACAAGGCGTACAACCCTTGTCCCGTTTTTTTTATTTCTTTGAATTACAAACCTTTAATTATGATAATCTTTGCCATTTTACCCTATAACTTTCTGTCACCTTTCTTTATATTAATCCTATAATGCAAACCATAGGAAAGGGTTGAGGGTGCCTAACACCTTCCCTCGACCTGAATATAGTATCTTACCCTGATCTCTTAACTGCGCGAGGTTTCCTATTTGCCTTGGTAGAATAGGTGGCGACTCTAATCTTTAATTTTTAGGGCAGGTTGCTACACATACCAATGGGAAAGGTAGACTTCCTAAACCGTTGCGTCGAACCTAAGAACTTAGGGCTTATGTGCTTATGTGTTTAATTATATGCTTTTATTATTTTATATCATATAATTGGTTGCATTCATCATTCATCATGTGCATTTCTTCATCATGTCTTATCCACGGGAATAAAAAAAAAGGGTTTTAAAAAAAATAAATAAAATAAATAATAATAAATGTGGATAAGACATGAACATAAACATCGCATTCATGACATGCATATCATTTCAAATCGTTTTTTAAAAAAACATTAAAAGGAGGAAATTGTCTTTATCTCCGATCACGTCATTGGAGAAGATAACCAAGCAACCATATCGCCATACCAAACTAGGTCTCAAAGAAAGAAAGCAAAGGAACAACTAGAGCATAATCAAGCCGCCCCTCGTGAAGAAGTGACCCAACTGAAGGGTACTGTGGAGGAAATTAAGGGAGGGATGACCCAAATGCTGAGTTTCATGAAGGAATTCATGGATAAACAAGAAAAGGGTAAGGAAACTCAAGATCAGTCCGAGGATATACAAGATGATGGTAACCCGCTGTTAGGATACATTCCAAGTATTGATTCTCACAGAATGAATGCCCGCTCTTCCAAAAGAGTCATCCGATCCCATGAGGAAGGAGAGACTTCTCAGGAAGGATTCATCCCTATTGCGCTGAAGGAAGGGGTATCCCGCAGAGTTTGCATTCCTGCCAATAATCCTCCTAAAGAGGATGATTACTTGGATCTGCAGTATGGCGATGTTGATAATATAATCCAGGTGCCTCCACACAAGCAAACTTCCCCTAACTCTGGAGAAGATTCTAAGGACAGTGGACAAATTAAGGCATTAGAAGAAAGGCTAAAGGCATTAGAAGAGTACGATGCCTTTGATGTGGATACCTTCGAAATGAGCTTGGTCCCAGACTTGACCATCCCACATAAGTTTAAGGTTCCTAACTTTGAAAAATACAAAGGACTCACATGCCCGAGAAATCACTTACGCATGTATGTACGAAAAATGACTGTCTACGCCCATGACCAAAAGCTGATGATACAGTTCTTCCAAGATAGCTTAAGTGGAGCGTCTGTTGATTGGTACATGCAGTTGGAAAAGTCCTATATCCGAAGCTGGAATGACCTTCTAATAAATTCTTAAAGCAATATAAGTACAACTTGGATATGGCGCCCAACCGGTTGCAACTACAAAATCTATCACAGAAGAAGGATGAAGCATTCAAGGAGTATGCACAAAGATTGTGAGAGATGGCTTCTCGAGTCCAACCTCCCTTGCTGGAGAAAGAACTGGTAGACATGTTTATGGGCACCTTGCAAGGACCATACTACGATAAGATGGTCGGAAGCGTATCTTCAGGATTCTCGGATTTGGTGGTTATTGGTGAAAGGATTGAAAATGGGATTAAGAACGGAAAGATACAAGGGGCATCCTCAGGTTCTTATCCCTCAAAGAGGCCCACCCCAACCTTCGCAAAGAACAAGGAAGGGGAGACCAATGTTGTAGTGCATCAAGAACCTAGACCTACTATGTCATTTCCACAACAGCAGAACAGGTTTCAAGGCCCTCAAAGGAAATTTGATCCTTTGCCTACATCCAAGAGCGAAATACTAAATACTTGATAAGCGAGTCATTGGTAGAGATCAAACCATTGGCACCTCCTCTTCCAGGGAAGGTTCTACCCAGATACAATGCCAATGAAAGGTATGAATACCATGCTAATTCCCCTGGACACACATTGGAAAAATGTAGGGCCTTCAGGCATAAAGTTCAGGATCTAATAGAGTCATGGGAAATTGCCTTTGATAAACCCAACGTGAAGACGAATCCTATGCCTCACCATGATGGGGTAGTCAATGCAATAGAGGTCGTTACCAAGCAAGAGTTGGTTCAACAAAGAAGTTCCCCCATAGATGCACTTAAGAGGTATCTACTTATAAAGGGGTTCATCTTAGAACATAAAGAAGCTTTTAAAGACACTCTGCAAAGGCTCATGGATCAAGGGTTGATTCAACTAAAGGAACACTCTGAGGAGGAATATGTAGCTATGGTGGATAGAAACGAGCCATTGGTGATACCTAGCCAAGGGACAAGGAAGCCATTAATTATCCCATGCTCTAAACCACCGTTGTGGATACCTGCACAAGAGCATACTAAGGTGATCCCAACCAACAAGAATAGAGCTCCATATCCTCTAGACAAAATGAAAACAGTGCCCTGGGAATACAATTCCGGTGCTAATACTTCAGTGTCAAATATCTTGGGACCTGGAGGCATGACCCGTAGTGGTCGCATATTCAAAACTGCGCAGGCACAACCAAAGCCTAATGAAAACTCGACACAAACAAGTGATCAAGCTGCGGTAGGATCAAATGTTAAGACTCCTAAGGATAAATAAGTCACTAATAAGGATGTCGAGGAATTTTTAGCTTTGATCAAGAAAAGTGATTATAGGGTGGTAGATCAGTTACAACAGACGCCATCCAAAATATCACTCCTATCACTACTAGTAAACTCCGAGAAGCATCGAGACGCCTTGATGAAGATTCTAAACGCCGCCCACATAACTAAGGACATCATTGTAAATCAATTTGATGGGATAGTGGCTAATCTCACCGCTGGGGCATGTCTGGGGTTTAGTGACCATGAGTTACCTCCGCAAGGAAAAGCGCACAACAAAGCCTTGCACATCTCTATACAATGCGGGAAATCTCATCTATATAGGGTTCTGATTGATACAGGTTCGTCACTAAATGTGATGCCAAAAGAAACCCTCGAAAAGATAGCCCTGGAAGGTCTTGTTGTCAGACCAAGCCGTCTAGTGGTCAAAGCCTTCGATGGATCACAGAGTCCAGTGTTTGGAGAAGTAGACCTACCGGTTGTAGTTGGTCCTTATACCTTCTGTATCAACTTCCAAGTGATGGAGATAGAGCAAGCTTACACATGCCTACTGGGGCGTCCTTGCTGTTACAAATAAGCAGAAATCTTCTGTTAAAATAAAGGTCTTTAATCATAGGTTTCTTAAATTGTCTCCACAATTAGAAACTACACAATCTTCAATATTTTGTCTTGATTCTTTTGACCTTTAAATCCTAATAAACTGACATAACAATCTGTTGCTAAAATTGCTCCACAATATAAGCTCCAAGATATTCTCCACAAATATCTCCATAAAATATGCTCCAAGTAACAACAATAAGTTGTTACACTTTTGCAACAGATTCTCCTATAAAATCTTTCCACATTTAGTTTCCTAAATATTCTCCTTAAATATAGCTCCACATAGGATTCAATGTTTTAGGAATATTCTATTTCTGCTATAAAAGAATCCAAACTGTCAGCTCAAATACGATGTCACGACATCTTCTTCGACATCCAAACTGTCAGCACAAATACGATGTCATGACATCTTCTTCGACATGTTGTTCCAGATGTTGAAACATTTCAACACAACATATTTCTTCATTAAATAGAACTTCCACCTGTTTTCTCTTACAAGTTATATTTCTATTTATCCTATTGCTGCTAAATTAGTTTTACCAAACATAAAGTCAATCCTTAAAAGCACTAACAATCTCCCCCTTTGGCTTATTTTGGCTAAAACTAATTTACATAACCTTTTTATTACAGAAGCATAAAAAATATAAGGGTTTAAACACTACAATTCAGTAGCAGCAATTTAGAAGTCTTCAGTAGTTATTGTTTATGATATTTCAAACTTTAGAAGTGACAGTCTTCAGTCTTCTTTTATGATGTTGAAACATCATACTAGGACATCTTTTTGGAAGGTCCAACTCCAATATTCTCTCTCTCTTTTAAGGATCCCACAGATCACACACAGTTTCTCCCCCTTAAAAGTTGCTCTTCAGAGATAACATAACATAACCACTTCTCCCCCTTTTTAGCCATAATAAGACAAAGGCTTTATTGAAGGAGAACTCACTATAGCATAGGAAACATAACATCACAGATATCATCTTCATAGAGAAGGAGAAAATTGAGCCCATGGTGCACATGAGGAAGAAAATACTAAATGCTCCCCCTCAAATTGAGAACTAAGCTATGACACAAATTGACACAACATCCTCTTTTAGAGCATAAGAGGATACTCACTAACGGAAATTTAAACACTTGGATTATCCATTTATAGACATAAAGAACAAGACCTCTATAAGGGAAAACTTATTTTGATTGAAAATGGAGGAAAAGATTCAGCTGCGTCTTTGACGTGAGCTTTAATAGCTCAAGAAACCGTTCGATTAGAATATATGCCAAATACCCTTAAGGTATTTAGGTCTATTCCTTTAGCAAAGGATCCTGAATCATATTATTCCTGGTTAGAGAAAGTTGAGTCGAAGAAAGCTCAATTCTAGAAATAATTAGGAATTTACAATTTAATCCAGTTGTCGAAGACTGGACTAGAGTATAATCAACCTATGCTGGTAGCGTCTTTGTACTTCTGGGACGCGACTCATAACAATTTCCATCTCTTATGTGGAATGGTCACTCCAACCCTTTTTGATGTGGCTGCTATTACTGGGCTTCACTCATTGGGAGAAGATTTCGACCCCAATTTTATGGATGTTGATACTATAAAATTCGGAAAGAGTAAAGCTACTTACACCTTATTCACTACGAGACATCACAATAAAGATAGTGATGATGTTTTTAATGAAGGGCACGTTGCTTTCCTGGCGCTTTGGCTATCGAGATGTGTCTTCTATTCGAGATTGCTAGAGGTGGCGAAAAGATATCTTGCTATGGAGAATCAGCTTAACTTTGGCAGGAAATTGGATTTAAGCCTGATGATTCTTGGATATCTTTATGAATGCGTTGGTGAATTTGCTGATCTTCTGAGAGCTTACGAAGCTGGTACCTCTTTGCTCTTTGCTGGACCTTTTTTGGTTGTTGCAGTTGTGGTTAAATGCCAATTTCGAGGCTGTCTTGCCAAAGAAAGGATTGGTTGATGAGAACGAAAATGTTATCAAGAACAGAGTAGTCGAAGGAACAAGGTTGGCCTACTTAACCCCTCAAGACGAAGGAGGTAAACTTCCTGAAGCCTTTCGAGCTTACATGCTGATGTTTGCAAAGCGTTATCGATTTAGTCCTTCGATTGCTCCTTTTGTTGAGAGGAAAGTAGGCCCAGAATGGTTTACTCGAGAATTTCTTGCCCCTTTACCAGAAGAACAGTCTGAATCTATAGCCATTTGGGAGGCATTTTTAACTCTTAAAATGTTATCCCATAGGCTGTGAACTACGATGAGTCACTACGCCCTCCTCAGTTATCAACTTAATCTTATTTAAAGACAATTTGGACTTGTTCAAATCAAACCCATGTCCATGTATGAAAAGAAGAGCCACATGTGCCTTCATTCAATATTCTCTACTGAAGAGAGTTTTGAATCAAAGACTGCAAGATACATTGGAATTACTTCTCTCACACCCATCTCTTTCAGACCTTCGTTCTATTGTACTCTGGAGTTTCACTCATGTTGGTCCGACTACCACCTTCAACAAATTTTTGATGTTCCCACTCTTTCGAAAGAACTAACTGCGGCTTTCGCTTCTACGCAGGAGCGTTTCAAGAAAGGTACTTCGACACATATCAAAGAAATACAAGCGTTCCAAAAATTCTTTGAAACTGCCTATAGGCCAGATGATCTTAGTCGAACCATTAGTGCGGCAACTTTTACCTTAAACGAAAAAATTTTCTAAAAAATTGGAGAGTCTGAAATTGCCTTCATACGTTCGTCCTGAACAACGTTATGAAACGACTTTCAAAATGTACCCTCGGAAATTCCCTCGATTGCCCAGTGCTGACTTTGGTGTGGCTTTTAGTCCCTCGTTTCCAGATTGGTTCGTCTGTGGGAATTTTACAAAGATTCTTTGCGAAGAGTCCAAAAAAAGTGGCGAACGAGTGGTTCCAACTAAGCATACCCTAGATAGTTTCAAAGGACATCTTCATATTGGCCTCGAACACGTTTGTGTTCTACCTCCGATACCTGAAGGCGTAGAACTGGAGAATCTTTCGATCTCACTTATTTTTATCTTTCTAAAATTCTTTATATTAACTTTTTTGTTCCCTTTACTTGACTGCAGCTCTTGGTCGAAGGCAGAATATTAAAGATTCGACGGCCGTTGCGCGAAATCCTGCCACTCTTTCAAAAGATAAAAAATCTAGTGAAGACTCCAGCAACTGTAGTAAATCAATGCCTATGGTAATCATCTGACTCTCGATTTATACACCTTAATTTATTGTTGTGAAATTATGACATTCTTTGTTTCAGAATACTCGAAAACCTCCCCCAACTCCAAAATGAAAAGCTACTTCAGATACCATCAGGATCAACTCTGATGCTGAAGACTAATCTCCTCCACATTCCAAATTGATAGTTAGGAAGAGGCCAAAAAATACAGTTCCTTTGGTTCAGGAAAAGGCTTCTGGGACTTCGAAGCCTAAAGCCTCAAATGACCAACAGGCATCTGAAGAACAACCCTTAAAAACTGTCAGGACTGCGACAGTTGTCGAAAGTCATAATTCTAGCCCAGATAATGCCTTTCCCAAGGTACACTACAATTCTGATCCTCATAAGTTTTTTGCTCACTCCAGATTCAAACCGATTCATTTCGTTTGTGTTGCGTAGGATTATATTGGTACTGCTACTTCAAATCTTAAGTTTGATAATCCTCCATCTAACAATCCTCCATATGATAATCCTTCAAGTATGTACTTTTGCTCGACTCCTCTCTTCATCTAACAAAGGTTCTCTTTGAAGGATCAAACTATGACCTTAATGATTTTCCTTTTTGCAGTTCCTACTCAAGAACAAATGTTTCAATATGGTCCTCTTTTACAATCTTCGGCCAATTCAGATACTGAGAGTGATGACGCATTAAAAAACACTCAATATCTATGTTTGCTGAAGTGGTACTTCAAGATGACCCGTCCCCTGAAATTCCACATAGAGACCAAGATATCGAAATGGAAGATAACCCACAACTGTTGAATATTAATGAAGGTGATGAACAGTCCAAAGAAGGCGAAGAAGCTGTTCCCACGGGCGAATATGAAACCAAAAATGAAGCTTCGAGCAAGCCAGAGGCAATAAATAAATCAAACCAACCTTCTTAAATTCTATCTCAAGCTAGATTGGACAACCTCGAGGCTACAAACCTTGCAGGTTTTCTTAAGGCTATGATGAATATAAGAAGAAGTTCGTCTGACAAGGGTGGAACCTCTTCGACAACTTCAGGGGAGAAAGCTACAAAATTAATTAGCCAAAGCCTCCTTCACCAAATAAAAGAGAAACTTTTTGATGTCGACTTGGTTCAAGCTGTGAGGGATAATGTTAAAATTTGCTTTGGCCTTAAAGACTTGCTGGAGAAGGTAGATGTGTTAAATGTTTCTGAAGAAGTCTCTCAAGTTCTAATTTCATTGGGCTTCTTGATTGATCAGCTTCAATCATACCAACTTTCCAAGCAAGATGTCTCTCAAAAGATTACTGCCAAAGTAAGTGTTCAATCCTCTTCATGGGATGTTGCCAATGCTTATAATATCAAGGTTGAGGCTATGAAAAATCAGCACTCAAAGTATGAAGCAGAATATGCAACTTGTGAGAAAAACATCAAGTCATGGGAACTACAAATAGAAGAGTTGAAGCAAAAGATACAGGCTGCAAAGGATCGTCAGGATGAGATCTGACAGCTTGATAACCAGAAGTTGAACGAAGAAATTAAAACTGGCATTCAACATATCGAAAAGGCCCAACAATTGGAAACTGAAATCGAAGAGTTGAAAAGACAACGAATTGTGGTTGAGCGTCGCCTGGTTGTATCTGCTTCTCAATATGCTCACATGAAGGCTACTCTTCCCATTGACTTTGACACTTGATTATCTTGCAAAAAATTTAGGCTTCTATTAACTTCGAACTTCTTTTTGTTCCTATCTTATTTTACATTTGACAATATTCATGGGTGGTTGTTATTTTGGGATGTAATATGTTGAGATATTGCCATTTTGGCGCTTTTTATTTAAAATACACCATTTTGGATATGCACTACTTTTCATTGTTATTTCTCCATTATTTTGATTTCTTGTAGAAATGGTATGTACTTATTCAAGTACTTTCCATTTACTTTCAGGATCCTTCGATCCTCTACTAATTCGTTTATCTCATGAGCATTATTTGAAAATACTTTTAAAATTCGAAAAGGCCCTTCCCAATGTGGGGACCATTTACCTAAAGCTTGATTCTTTCGATCTATAGGCAAAATAACTTTCCAAATTAAATCATTAACAGTAAAAGCCTTACCTTTGACCCTCTTATTATATGCTCTGGACACCCTTTCCTTTTGTCTTCTTAACATTTCTAATGCGCGCAGTGTCTCTTCGTCTAAATCTACCAATTCATTCATCGTCATTTCCCAATAACGGTTTGGAGAAATTTCTTCTTGTGTTTTGAATTCGAACTGATTGCAAGTATATTTCTACTGGCAATACTGCATCATGTCCAAGCGTAAGTCGGAAAGGTGTAGTATTAGTTGCTTCCTTAGGTGACGTTCGACAGGCCCAAAGTGCCTGATCCAAAGTCTTATACCAATTCTTTGGCTTTTTTCCCACATGTTTCTTTATCAAACCAATTATCACCTTATTGGCTGCTTCGACCTGACCATTTGCTTGGGCATAATAAGGTGTGGATGTTAACAATTTGAAACTCATTTCTTTTGCAAACTTGTGCATCTTTTGACCAATGAAGACTGGTCCTTGGTCTGTTGTTATGCTCTCTGGGATTCCAAGTCTATAGAGTATTTGTTTCTGAATGAATTCAATAACAATCTCTTGATCTACATTTACTAAAGGTATGGCTTCGACCCATTTTGTAAAGTAATTTATTCCTACCAGAATGTATCTTTGACTTTTTGATGAGGTGGGTCGAATCTCTCCAATTAAGTCCAATGCCCAACCTCTGAAAGGCCATGGCTTGATGATTGAGTGTAGTTCACTTCCAGGAGCATGTTGGAAACTTGCATGCATCTGACATTCTTGGCATCCTTTAGCAAACTCTATACAATCTCTCAACATAGTGGGCCAATACATTCCATAACGAAATAACAGCCATTTCATTTTATGGCCTGCTTGATGGGCTCCACAAGCTCCATTATGGACACTAGATAGCGCCAAATATGCCTCACTTTCTCTTAAGCATTTCAACAAAATTACCTCAGGAGTTTTCTTAAATAATTCATTTCCCATTAAGAAATAAGAAAATGCTTTGTATTTAGTCTTTCGATATGTGTCTGTCAAAGGGTCTCTGAGATAATTAACAATTGGACTCCCCCAATCTGTATCTATTAGATTGTCAATAGTCAATATTTCGAACTCCTCTTGGTTGGCGATGCCTAACTACAAATCTGATAGAGATAATCTGGTAGCCATTGCTTTTCCTCTGACTTCGACCAACTCTTCTAACCTTTCTTTTGACACTTTATATCCTGGTGCTATTTGTGCCAGATCATTTTCCTATTGATTCTTTATCCTGGAGACATGTTTTATATCCACATATTCGAATTTGTTAAGCAACCTATTTTCCATAACAAAGTACATAATCAAATTCTCCTTAATGCGCTTGTATTCCTTTGTTAATTGTTTGATCACCAATTCAGAATCTCCTTTAATTTTGACTTTGGTTGCCCCCAATTCCAACAAAGCTTCAAGTCCTGCAAGTAAGGCTTCATATTCTGCTTTGTTGTTTGAGCATAGAAGGCCTTCGATTCTATACTTGAGTTTTGTTGGAATTTGTTCAGGAGAAATTATCAGAATTCCAACTCCACTACCATCTTTATGTGTAGAACCATCGATGAATAATCTCCATGGTTTTACTTCGACATAATGCTGATTGTTTTCGACCACTGCATGGTCCACAATGAAATCTGATACTATTTGACCTTTCTTCGCTTTTAAAGGCAAAAAGGTTAAAGAGTACTCATTAAGGGCTAAAGCCCGTTTGCCAATTCGATTGTGCAATATTGGCTTTGACAACATGTGTTTAATAACATTGAAATGTGAAGAAACATAAAGTAGTTATATATAATATTTAAGTTTTATACAAGAAAAATATAAACATAGGCAGAGCTTTTCTATAGCAGTGTATATAGTCTCTGCATCATTTAATACTCTACTTAAATAATAAATGACTCTTTCGACGCCATCTTCGTCCTCTTGTGCTAACATGCTACCTATGGTAGTGTCGGAGGCTGATATATATAATCTCATAGGTTTCTTTTATAAAACTTTACAAAAAATATATCATAGAAAATAGAGCAACACTTCAGCGTAAGTTTTATATAGCCAAAAAGAAGTTTGTTGAAGGTTAGAATAGGTATACTCAATTTTAGTTGATTTTCCATAACAGTCAGTAAGGGAGTGGTCAACTATATAATATTGTAGTATAGTCCTTATGCAACGCTATCTAGATAGTGGAAACATATGTACCTCGTATACAAACCAATTTTGATCTTATCTTCTAATTTTTAGAGGCTTCTGATTGTTGAAAATAAAGCATGCTTAGAAGGACCAAAACTTAAATCTCCAGAGCCTAAATCTTTAGAGCCTTTAGAACTTATTCATCCAGAACCATATCTTTAGAGTCTTCAGCATTTGGTCTTCAAAATATATGTCTTTAGAATCTTCAGAACTTATTCTTCCAGAACCTTGTCTTTATAATCTTAAGAATTTGGACAACAGAATCTCCAGAACTTGGACAACAGAATCTTAGAACTAAAGGAGTCTACAGAAGCTTTTCCACAAGAGACATAATCAGAAGCTCTATCACTGGCGTTCATTTGAACTGTTGTTTAAGAAGAATTTTAGAACTTGACAACGTCTTTGTAAACACCCAGTGGTTTCTTCCAGAGCCAGAGTGTGTTTAGTTTATAACCTGATGATGTCACACACCTTTTCTTCAAAGTCAAAACCTGTTAGCAAAAGCTGCACACTAGACAGAAACTATTAGAGTACTAATATCATGTAATTTTATCATCAAAATATAAGGCCATATACATAACCAAATCTTATTCTTACAGGGTTGAGTTATGTTAGCTTTTTATTTCTTTCTTTTGTAATACACTATTATCATATTATGAACACAAGGTCTGGAATCTGGTTGTTTGCAGCGGATAAAACAAGTTCAGAATTAGAGAGTTAACAAAAGAGAGACATAAGCAATTTTTCCTGGTCCCTCCCACAAAATGAGAGTAGTCCAGTCCTCTTGAACTTCCAAGGACTTTCACCATAATCACTTATGATTTTAATTTCTCAAGCACACAAACTAGAGATTTTCAATGCTTAAACACACAAGTACAAAAGTAAGAGGCTTATAACAATCTATCCTAATTAGATGAAAGATAGTCTGGATGTTACAGTTGATATACAATCAGAGTTGATATACAATCAGAGGTAAAAAATAAACAATTCAATAAGACTCTTAAGACTTAATAATTTCTAGAATATACAAATGTTAAGAAATTATAAGTTAAACTTGTGCTTTTGATTTGACAGGATAAAAACTATTTTGATTGTCAAAGATTCGTAATTTTTCTTCAAGTCTTCATCTCCTTATATAGAGAAACAAAAAAGATTCGTTGAAGAAAAGAACTTACACAAAAGAGTCTTGGAGAAGTTTAATCATAGACGTTAAAATGCTTTAAACATGATTTTATTACCCTTAATTACATTTAATTTTTTCTAATTATAATGTCCTTATCATGTGTCTTTAGAACACATGTTAGCAGGACCCATTTTTTTTTTTTTGGATAGAGAGGGTGAAACGCCCGAGAGAAAACAAAACTACAACAGAGTTCTCCTAACAATGGAGGTGCCTAGCCAATTTGTTTCTAAAAGATGTTTTATAAATGTTGGAACCTCATGCTCAAATAAAGAAAAATTTCCACTCGCTGCTCCAAACTTAGCTAAGGCATCCACACAACGGTTCGCTTCTCTGAAGGTGTGAACTAGCTTAATATCTTTAAACCATCTCATCAATTCCATTATTTGCTTCACTAAAGTGTAACTATCCATGTTCATGTCTTTACCGGATTTTATCATTTCTATAGTTTTGATAAAATCCATGTTTACCTCAACTTTATTGCAACCCAAATCCTTCGCAAGAGATAACCCTGCAAAGATTCCCCAGAGCTCAGCTTTCTCAGTACTGCAGTTGCCTAAAAATTTTGAGAACCCTCCCTTGCAACCTCCACGATCATCCCTGATAATTCCTCTGTAGCCCGCCACATAACCATAACTGTTAGCTCCATCCGAATTTAATTTCACCCAATATCTATTTGGAGGTTGCCACTTGATCTTTGTCGACGTATACTCCTTACCCACTGTAACCTGCTTGCTCTTAATATTAGAGTAATAATCATTTACTATATACTGCACTTGACTTCTCGTAAGAATCGGTCTATTGAAATTATCATCACAAATTTCCATGTTTCTCCAATACCAGTTACTATGTGCCATACCCCAAAATTTACTCGATATGATTCACGTCTATTAATTTATTGAGGGTATCAAAATTAAGAGTTATGGGGTTTAACATTTGTATTGTTAAACCAAATCTCTTATAAAAAAAACCTTCTATTAATCATTATTATTATCAAAATTAAATCTTATGAATCAAATATACAATAAAAGTCCAAATACAGAATCAATCTAATTTACAAATTGAATAAAATCCTAAAAACCTAAATCAAAACCTAAAACAAAATCAAATCTTATTTCATGAATCAATTTACAACAAATCAAATATATTACAATCAATTACAAAGCAAATCTAATTTATAAAAATCAAATCAAAGATTGAATCACATCAAACAGAATCAAATCCAATTTTATTAACAAATCAAATATATTACAATCAAATCTAATTTACAACAAATTGAATCATTCCCAATATGAATTAACCCTAAGGCTATAAATAAGAAACCTAAGTCTACAGAAAAGAGGATGAAGAAGAAACCCTAATCTAAAAGACGGAGAAGGAGAGATCGGAGAAGGGTGTTGAAGCGCGAAGCCTTCAACCTTGCGCCGACACCTGCAAGCAAAAAAGAAGAGGATTAATAAGGAGATTGGAGCTTACACGATCCAAAATTCAAGATAAAAGGTAACCCGAGACACTTAGCTTAGGTTTTTATGTCGAATGCATCTGTGTTTTGATGTTGGTTTATGGAAATTTAGGGTCAGGGTTCTTCAACTTAGGGTTAGATTAACACCCCCTGGATTAATATTAAACAAAAAAATACACCTTATGCGTTCTAGTCAAAAGAAAGAATAATTAATTGTTTTAAATTACATGATTAATTTTAAATAATTGTTATTTGGTTCGATTGTATTTAATAGTCGCGCTGATTAATAATATTTCTTCGAATCAAAAATATTCAAATTGATATTAATAATTGGATATAATTTTACATGCACACTTAAGGTTTAATTCGTTAATTGTTTTAATTGAATCAATCGATTACGATGATTAGCGACAAAAATTAATTTTGGTCAAGCTAATTTATATTAGGGTCGATTTATTAATTGTTTTAATCAAATCAATTGATTATGATGATTAATAATCAATTATTCAAATTTACTTTAATTTATTTAAACTGGTTCTATTTACTAAAGGTTTTAATCAATTCAGTTGGTTACGATAATTAGTAATTCTTTAATAATTTGTTAATTATGTTGATCAAATCAATTGATCAACGCGGTTAATAAAATTTCAAAATATTAAAAAGGGTTGTATGCCATATAATAAACTTTTAATATCTTCACAAACTACGAATTACACAAAACTGCGACAATTGCCAAACTGCGTACGGTAATTTAAAACACACTTCAACATACAAATTATAAAATGCATACAACCTCTAAAAAAACACCAGCATACCCCGAACTACATAGACTCTGATCCCCCATAGAGAGGTACGTAGGCACTTGGTAACAAGGCGAGTCCCCTTCCCCAAAATTTCAATAGGTTTTTGATTTGCCCTATTTAACTTTCTGTCACCTTTCTTTATTAGCTATAAACCATTACCTTAGACAAAATCTTAGGAAAGGGTTAAGGGTGCCTAACACCTTCCCTTGACTTGATTATAATTACTTACCCAGATCTTTAAACTTCGTAGGGTTTCCTATTCGCCCTGGTAGAATAGGTGGCGACTCTAAAATCTAAAATTTTTAGGGCAGGTTGCTACAGCTAGTGACTCTGTTGGGGATAAACAAAAGGCGAATTATTATGCTCCTAGGTTTGGTTTAGGGTTTAGGTATATGGTTAATTATTAGGGTTTAGCTAATTTTTTAGGGTTAGGATTTTGGGTTAGGGTTTAAGTTTTTATTTTTTTCATTAAATATTTAATTTTCTCTTTATTTATTTACAGTTCTTATTTATTTACAGCAATTTAAATAAATATCTGTTTAATTGAATATTTGTTTTTTATTGCATTTTTGGCTTATATATAAATTGCTGTTAAAACATAAGTGTGGGAATTATCTTTAAGACCAGAGGAGACTTGCATCGCCTACGAGTCTTAATGATAATTCCACTCAGAGAGTTGAATATTCGGAAATGTCCAAAACGAGGCTTGACTTTGTTGAGGGCAGGACTGGGTATTTAGTTGATCTCTCTGGGAACCTACTCTTAAAACTCGAACCTCATGGGCAAATGAGTTGTTCTAAAATCCAAAGAGACAAAAAGTCTCGGAGGCTACGAACGGCCCCATGAGACCTTTTAGAACATACCAATGGGAAAGGTAGACTCCCTAAACCGTTGCGTCGAACCTAAGAACTTAGGGCTTATGTGCTTATGTGTTTAATTATATACTTTTATTATTTTATATCATATAATTGGTTGCATTCATCATTCATCATGTGCATTTCTTCATCATGTCTTATCCACGGGAATAAAAAAAAGGGGTTTTAAAAAAAAATTAAAAAAAATAAAAAAAAAATAATAATAAATGTGGATAAGACATGAACATAAACATAGCATTCATGACATGCATATCATTTCAAATCGTTTTTTAAAAAAACATTAAAAGGAGGAAATTGTCTTTATCTCCAGTCACGTCATTGGAGAAGATAACCAAGCAACCATATCGCCATACCAAACTAGGTCTCAAAGAAAGAAAGCAAAGGAACAACTAGAGCAGGATCAAGCCGCCCTTCGTGAAGAAGTGACCCAACTGAAGGGTACTGTGGAGGAAATTAAGGGAGGGATGACCCAAATGCTGAGTTTCATGAAGGAATTCATGGATAAACAAGAAAAGGGTAAGGAAACTCAAGATCAGTCCGAGGATATACCAGATGATGGTAACCCGCTGTTAGGATACATTCCAAGTATTGATTCTCACAGAATGAATGCCCGCTCTTCCAAAAGAGTCATCCGATCCCATGAGGAAGGAGAGACTTCTCAGGAAGGATTCATCCCTATTGCGCTGAAGGAAGGGGTATCCCGCACAGTTCGCATTCCTGCCAATAATCCTCCTAAAGAGGATGATTACTTGGATCAACAGTATGGCGATGTTGATAATATAATCCAGGTACCTCCACACAAGCAAACTTCCCCTAACTCTGGAGGAGATTCTAAGGACAGTGGACAAATTAAGGCATTAGAGGAAAGGCTAAAGGCAGTAGAAGAGTACGATGTCTTTGATGTGGATACCTTCGAAATGAGCTTGGTCCCAGACTTGACCATCCCACATAAGTTTAAGGTTCCTAACTTTGAAAAATACAAAGGACTCACATGCCCGAGAAATCACTTACGCATCTATGTACGAAAAATGGCTGCCTACGCCCATGACCAAAAGCTGATGATACAATTCTTCCAAGATAGCTTAAGTGGAGCGTCTGTTGATTGGTACATGCAGTTGGAAAAGTCCTATATCCGAAGCTGGAATGACCTTATAATAAATTCTTAAAGCAATATAAGTACAACTTGGATATGGCGCCCAACCGGTTGCAACTACAAAATCTATCACAGAAGAAGGATGAAGCATTCAAGGAGTATGCACAAAGATGGCGAGAGATGGCTTCTCGAGTCCAACCTCCCTTGCTGGAGAAAGAACTTGTAGACATGTTTATGGGCACCTTGCAAGGACCATACTACGATAAGATGGTCGGAAGCGTATCTTCAGGATTCTCGGATTTGGTGGTTATTGGTGAAAGGATTGAAAATGGGATTAAGAACGGAAAGATACAAGGGGCATCCTCAGGTTCTTATCCCTCAAAGAGGCCCACCCTAACCTTCGCAAAGAAGAAGGAAGGGGAGACCAATGCAGTAGTGCATCAAGAACCTAGACCTACTATGTCATTTCCACAACAGCAGAACAGGTTTCAAGGCCCTCAAAGGAAATTTGATCCTTTGCCTACATCCAAGAGCGAAATACTAAATACTTGATAAGTGAGTCATTGGTAGAGATCAAACCATTGGCACCTCCTCTTCTAGGGAAGGTTCTACCCAAATCAATGCCAATGAAAGGTGCGAATACCATGCTAATTCCCCTAGACACACATTGGAAAAATGTTGGGCCTTCAGGCATAAAGTTTAGGATCTAATAGAGTCAGGGGAAATTGCCTTTGATAAAACCAACGTGAAGACGAATCCTATGCCTCACCATGATGGGGCAGTCAATGCAATAGAGTTCGTTACCAAGCAAGAGTTGGTTCAACAAAGAAGTTCCCCCATAGACGCACTTAAGAGGTATCTACTTATAAAGGGGTTCATCTTAGAACATAAAGAAGCTTTTAAAGACACTCTGCAAAGGCTCATGGATCAAGGGTTGATTCAACTAAAGGAACACTCTGAGGAGGAATATGTAGCTATGGTGGATAGAAACGAGCCATTGCTGATACCTAGCCAAGGGACAAGGAAGCCATTAATCATCCCATGCTCTAAACCACCGTTGTGGATACCTGCACAAGAGCATACTAAGGTGATCCCGACCAACAAGAATAGAGCTCCATATCCTTTAGTCAAAATGAAAACAGTACCCTGGGAATACAATTCCGGTGCTAATACTTCAGTGTCAAATATCTTGGGACCTGGAGGCATGACCCATAGTGGTCGCATATTCAAAACTGCACAGGCACAACCAAAGCCTAATGAAAACTCGACACAAACGAGTGATCAAGCTGCGATAGGATCAAATGTTGATACTCCTAAGGATAAAGAAGTCACTAATAAGGATGTCGAGGAATTTTTAGGTTTGATCAAGAAAAGTGATTATAGGGTGGTAGATCAGTTACAACAGACGCCATCCAAAATATCACTACTAGTAAACTCCGAGAAGCATCGAGACGCCTTGATGAAGATTATGAACGCCGCCCACATAACTAAGGACATCATTGTAAATCAATTTGATGGGATAGTGGCTAATCTCACCGTTGGGGCATGTCTGGGGTTTAGTGACCATTAGTTACCTCCGCAAGGAAAAGCACACAACAAAGCCTTGCACATCTCTATACAATGCAGGAAAGCTCATCTATCTAGGGTTCTGATTGATACAGGTTCGTCACTAAATGTGATGCCAAAAGAACCCCTCGAAAAGATAGCCCTGGAAGGTCTTGTTGTCAGACCAAGCCATCTAGTGGTCAAAGCCTTCGATGGATCACAGAGTCCAGTGTTTGGAGAAGTAGACCTACCGGTTGCAGTTGGTCCTTATACCTTCTGTATCAACTTCCAAGTGATGGAGATAGAGCCAGCTTACACATGCCTACGGGGCGTCCTTAGATTCACGCAGCTGGGGCAGTCACATCTACTCTTCATCAGAAAATAAAATTAGTGGATTAAAATTCCATAGTAACTGTAAATGGAGTGGAAGATATATTTGTCGGCAACTTGGATTCATACAAATATATCGAGGCTGGAGAAGGGGCATTAGAAACTGCGTTCCAGGCGTTAGAGATTGCAACTGCAGTCACACTACCCGTGGAGAAAATACGAAGGGCGGTAACATCTTGGAGAGACCTACAAGACATGAATGTGGAAGGCTAGGGAAAAGTTCCGGAAATCCTGGAGAAGAAGGATCGCTTAGGGTTAGGATATCAACCATCGAAGATCACAAACGCTGCAAAAGAGGAACAACGATTCCCCCCGATTATGCAGACTTTCGTGATAGACGGGTACGAACATGTAGCTATGATATCCAACACGGACTCTGTCATACCCCAAAATTTGACCATTATATTTATTCATATTTCAGTCCATCTGACTTTCAAATGCTCAAAGATACACAAGAAGGAAACATGCAGTCTCTCTCCTAAGCAACAACCTCTAAACTAGGGTTTTGTATTTCTCAAAGTAAAATCAAGTTCTAAGACCTCAAATGGATCCCATGGCTTCTCATAAGCTTCAAAGGTCCCTCATGCCAAGTGTCAAGCTCTGATGCCAAGGATTGATCACTCAATTGCTCAAAAAGTCAACAGTTGACTAAGTTTACCTAAAAGTCAAATGTGGTCAAAGTACAATCAAAATTCCTGATTTTGGGTCAACATCCTTATTTTGAAGTATCATTCATCATTTGATCAAGGATTGATCATGATTCATCAAGGAAACCTCTAAAATCATCAAAACTCAAACTTTATAAATTAGGGTTTTTGGACCTAAAGTCAACTGAACTTTGACCAGCCATAACTTTCACATGGAACATCAGAAATTTTCCATCCAAATCTCAATTTGAATGAAATTGAATTCTCTACAACTTTGTCTCTCACAAGCCAAGGCCAGAAATGCACCATTTGGGAGATATGAGCCAAAACATTACAAGTCCTTCTAAAGGATCGCAAAAAGCTGTTTTTCGTCAGGAGCCATATCATCAAGATAAAATCTCTGAATGGAAAATATGTTCCAAAGTGGCTTTTAGAGGACATCTTGGGCTTTCCAAAAAGTCCTAGATCATCTCCATATGATAAACATTGAAGGAGTTATGGTTTGCTAAAGTCGGCCAAAATTCAAGGAATGCACAAAAGTCATGGTGAACAAACTTGATCGTTTTGACTGTTGGGCTTAGGTTTTGGACTCTAAACATGTTCATGACCCATTACAAGACTCATGATGCCATTATTTTATTTTTATTTGGAATTTATTTATTTAAATTCTTAAATAAAGTAAACAAATAATGTAAAACATAAAAGATATAGTATTGGTTTATTTTGTGATCAAATCTTGAGTAAATATCTGAGCTTAATATATGGAAATTCGTGAGGAATAGTTGGGGCAAGATAGGTTTCAAAAATAGAAAGATTCATGTATATTATCAAGCAAATATTTATTCAAAAAATATGTGGATCCAAGCCCATGCTTCTAACCTAATGCACTCCCTATATATATCCAAATTCATTCAACACTAGGGGAGAACGAAAAAAGAGAAGAAAACCCTAGCCTCCAACCTTGCTAAAGCTTTCAAGAAATTCAAAAAAAACTAGGGCACAAGATATCTTCCCCTACAGCCAACCTCAGATAATTTTGAGGCATGCATCACGTTCTTGAAGTTACCAGCAGTCTTCCTCAACATTTTTGAAGTCAGCAACGCGCCAAAACATCACCAGCAGGACCACACCGGTTTGGATCATCGTTTTGAGGATTTGGTAGAGGAACGAAGAGTCACCATTGTTAGGGCTTGAAAACGGCAAAGCTTCGAAACCCTAGTTGCAGACCATTTCTGAGAAAACTAAGCCCACCATCAAAATCGCAGGGGTCGATTTATTTGATCTGGGTCTTTTTTTGTTTCTTTTGATGCTTGTATTGCAGGTTTGATGTTGGAGGTGATCGGAGATGGTGATCGGGATCACTGTTCCGGTGGATGCAAAAACCTTGGGAAAATTGAATTCGTTGCGTGACACTTTCATGACCTTCCATTGGACAGTCAAAGTCAAGCGTCCTCTCTCTACAGTTTCGATTGGCTGCAGCATAATATGTGGGCCCAATTCTGATAAGTTTTTTTTACTTTTCCACTTAAGTTCCTTTGTTTTTATATTTATTATGCTTTGGTTAACCCACTAACAACAAAAACAAGCATCTTAATTGGCCAGGCGGAAGGACTTATGAGACAAGTGACATGGGATCGATCCCTGGCAATTACATGTATTTTTACTATTTTCTTGGATAGTCTTTGATTGCAGATCCAATGTACTCAATCAACGCGCGCCCACGGTACAACCACCAACGTCAGCCGATGGATCTTTCCAAAGACGAATCTAAGGGTCCTGGAGACGCTGCCTCATCATGGACATCCCAAGCCTCCTCACATAGGATAATTGCGCCAGGTTTTATTAGTTTTTTTATATACTTTCTTATTGCTTTAATTGATTTCAAATTTTATTATTTTTCTCTTTAACTAAAAACATGCCTTTAATAATTTCTTCTTTTTAAAACCTTTTGTTAAGAATAAAGTTATTTTCTTTTTAGATAATTAAATTAATTTGATTTAATAATTAGAAAATTAATTTTAATTAGGTAAAATAATTAATAAAATTAGGTTAATTGAATTTAAATTAGGATTAATTAATTTAGGTCAATATAAAATCAAGGGTTAATAGTAGTTTACCCCCTTGTAATATGAGCATGTTTCGGTTTACCCCCCTACCGTTGCCAAAGGCATGTTATGGCAACGGTATTTTTGAAAAAACCGTTGCCAAAAGGTAGGGAGGGGGGAAAAGCAAAATTCGCTAACATTACAGGGGGGTGAACTACTATTAACCCTAAAATCAATTTAGGGTTTGTAATTTAATCAGGATTAGTTGATTCTAAAATTAATTAGGTTAAAACCAATAATTAATTTTTTGTTAGGTTTGTTAACCTCGATTCATTTATAAACCCTAGTAGCCTTAGGTATTTTTAGGTAGGCGTTGTCCATTAATTAATGTATCGAATTTTCTCATAAAACCTCCATTCCCTAAAAATCAGGGTTTACCCTGAATGTTTTCAAAACCTTTGCATTTTTTTTAGAACCTCTTTTATTTCTTATCAATGTCTTTTATTTGCCACAAAAAGTTTTCTACCTTTCTCTTCTTCATTTTTTCAGGATTAATCAGGATCTTTCAGCCACGCGCCATCAGATCAAAAAGCTAAGTCTCTAACTCTTGCTTTGTTTAAATATCATTTTAATTTTTATTTTGCCTCTTTGCCCAAAATAGGGTTTACTTCAAGTAGTCAATGAATCTCTCCTACACTCACCCCTATTATTGTCCGTTTAATTCTCAGATGTTCAGAGTCAATCGAAGGTTCGAGGGAGATCAAGGTTGAAGATCTGTAAATTAATTATTGTTCTCTCTTATTTTCTGCCTTTATTTTTCTGTTACCCTATAAGGGTTTTATTGTAATAGGTTAGGTTTTATTTTTCGCCTTTTAATTTTCCCCATCCTCGCAGGTGTTTATTGTAATAGCGTAGGATTTTAACTATTTTATTTTCTGCCATGGTTAGTAATCCTAAGGAGTGCAAGCCTACTAAATAACTTAGATCACTAATTTTTACAAGATAAATATCATCGAAGTTAACCACATGATTGTGCACCCACACACCTTTAGGGTAATCCCTCTGGTTGCCTTGTTGCCTTATTACTGTTGCCTTGTTGCCTCTAAGTATACTAAATAGTCAAGTCCCTCGATTCCGAGGATACCTAAAGCAATGTTGCCTTTAAAGTTATTGAAACTCCCTCGAAGCTGCCTCGGTAAAATATGATTGTCCCAATTGCTAAGGTATCCTCGCCTGTTGCCTAAAAAATTAAATGACTATTATATCCTTCCCTTAGACTACCTGCCCTCTTTATGGTAGGGACAATCTTGTGGCGAACGATAATCTCGATGACCCTTCAACATCCAATTGAAAGACTTCCTGCCCTCTCATGGTATGGATAGACCCTTTGACCCTGAAAAGCTAAAAGAACGTTTTTTTTTCAAACTTAAGGGTAATTGCTTTTTTAATTGCTTGCTCTTTTTCAAATTCAAATTCGAAACTCTTTTTCCCACTTATTTTCAAATTCTTTCAAACAAGGCTATGCTTATTTACAAGCTAAAGTCCTTAAGTAAAGTTTTTACTATTCACACCCTACATTTCAAACAATTCAAGCATTTTGAAAATAAAGTGAGCTAAGCAATTAAGAGCCCATGGAATACTATGGATGCAAAGGGTGCCTTACACCTTCCCTTTGTATAACTTACACCCCGAACTCAAAGTCTTTTAAAAAGGTTTTTTTCTGTTCTTTTAGCCTTTCTTAATTGGATAAAATAAAAGTCGGTGGCGACTCTTACTTACCGCAACATTTCGAATAAAGTCAGTTCACCGTGTTACAGACTCTAAGGAGGGAACATCCAACTTCATCCGAAGGGTGAGATAAGGAGAGCAGCTCCAGAATTGGACGAGCCTGGAGATACCGGAGATAGTTTTTGTTTCAAAGTAATTTACTTCTGTTTTATTTTCCAATAAAGACAATAACGCTCGTGCCTCACCCGAAGCACATAGTTGGTTGTAAGGGCCCCATTTCTTTTAAAATTTAAGGTTTATCATTAAAATTGTTTTTTCATTTGGTATTGAAAAAAAAGTCTTGTCTATTCTTGCATTTATTTCTTTTCAAAATGACAAATAAACTTTATCACAAAAACACATCCATATCTGCATACTAAAAACAAAACATAAAATATGTGCAGATCACATTCTAACACTACCGATAATAATACTGCTGAAACTCAATATAAACTCGAGGCTCTCTCTAATCAGTTCGAGGAAGGGGATGAGGAAGACGATGAACTTCCAGAAGAATTGTCAAGGTTAATAGACAGAGAATCCAAAAGCATGCTCCCTCATTAGGAGGCCATTGACATCATAAAATTGGATACGGACAAAGAACCCAGAGAAATCAAGATTGGGGCAACACTGAACGAGGACGTGAAAGCAACACTAATCAAGCTCCTCCACGAGTACGCAGAAATATTTGCTTGGTCATACCGTGGCATGCCAGGGTTGGATACGAATATCTTTGTACATAGATTACCACTCAAAGAAGGATGTACAATAGTCAAACAAAAGCGTAGGAGAGTTCGTCCTGACATGGATAACAAAATCCGAGAAGAGGTACTCAAACAGTTCGACGCAGGGTTTCTTGCCATGGTTGACTATCCACCATGTATTGCTAACATAGTTCCAGTTCCTAAGAAAGACGGGGAAGTACGCATGTGTGTGGATTATAGAGATCTGAACAAAGCAAGTCCAAAAGAGGAATTCCACTACCGCACATAGACGTGTTGGTGGACAATACAGCACAAGCTTCGGTTTTCTCCTTCATGGATGGGTTCTCTGGGTATAATCAAATTAAAATGGCTCCGGAAGACATGGAGAAGACAACCTTTATGACACCCTGGGGCACCTTCTGCTACAAGGTAATGCCTTTTGGATTAAGAAACGCAGGGGCAACATATCAACGAGCCATGGTCACACTGTTCCATGACATGATCCACAAGGAGGTCGAAGTATACGTGGATGATATGATTGCTAAGTCTTGTACCGAGGAAGAGCATATTACACACCTGCAGAAATTGTTTGAGCCCTTGAAGAAGTTCAAGCTAAGGTTAAACCCGAACAAGTGTACATTTGGTGTGAGGTCAGGAAAGCTATTGGATTCATTGTGAGCCAGCGAAGCATTGAAGTAGATCCTAACAAGGTGAAGGTTATACAAGAAATGCCTGCCCTGCCCCAAAGACAGAAAAAGAGGTTCGTGGGTTCTTGGGTAGGTTGAACTACATCTCAACGTTCATCTCACATCTGACAGCCATGTGTGAGCCTATATTCAAGTTACTAAGGAAAGATCAGCCGATCAAATGGAGTGACGATTGTCAAGTAGCCTTCGAAGCTATAAAGAGATACTTACAAAACCACCGATTATCATACCTCCCGTGCCAGGGAGACCACTAATCATGTATCTCACAGTTCTCGAAAGGTCTATGGGATGTGTATTGGGGCAACAGGATGAAACAGGCAGAAAAGAGCACGCTATTTACTATCTTAGCAAGAAATTCACGGATTGTGAATCTCAATATTCACCATTGGAAAAGACATGTTGTGCCCTAGCATGGGCCTCCAAACGTCTACGGCAATATATGCTGACACATTCCACATGGTTGATATCCAGGATGGATCCTTTGAAATACGTGTTCAAAAAGCATGCTCTCACAGGAAGAATTGTAAGGTGGCAAGTGTTACTCTCACAATACGACATATAATATGTCACTCAGAAAGCAATAAAGGGGAGTGTATTGGAAGAACATCTTTCCCACCAGCTCCTCGAAGAATACCAATCTATGAAATTCGACTTTCTTGACGAGGACATCATGGTGATAAGGGACTACGAAATACCAGGATCCGACGAAGGACCCGAACCAGGGGCAATATGGACACTTACGTTCGATGGGGCCTCATATGCACTAGGACATGGCATAGGGGCGGTCTTGACATCTCCTGACAATCGTCACTTACCTTTCACTGCGAGATTATGCTTTGACTGCACCAACAATATTGCAGAATATGAAGCGTGCATACTGGGGTTAGAAGCTGCGATTGATCTAAGGATTAAACTGCTCGAGGTGTATAGGGATTCAGAAATGGTGATCCACCAAGTCAATAAAGAATGGGATACTCGAGATGCAAAGCTAATCCCATACCGGGACCTCATATTAGAGTTAATGGTTGAATTTGAAACAATCACTTTTACTCACATCCCAAGGGAAGAGAATCAAATGGCTGACACACTGGCAACACTTTCCTCCATGTTCAAAGTAAATTGGCCGAACCATGAACCACAAATAACGGTTAGACACTTCGATGAGCCTTCCTATTGTCTCACAATCGAGGAGCAACCTAATAACAAACCATGGTTCCATGATATCAAAGGGTACCTGGAGAAACAAGAATACCCAGAGAATGCCTCCGCAATCGACAAAAAGACACTAAGGAAATTGGCAGCCAAGTTCTTCTTGAGCGGAGATATCCTATACAAACGAAATTATGACTCGGTATTGCTGAGATGTGTGGATAAAAATGAGGCCAAGGAGATTATCAAAGAAGTACACGAAGGAACCTTCGGAACCCATGCAAACGTACTTTCAATGGCGAGAAAAATACTACGAGCAGGATATTACTGGCTGACAATGGAAGCTAACTGTTTCCAATACGCAAGAACATGTCACAGATGTCAAATCTACACTGACAAAATACATATGCTGCCTAATCCGTTGAACGTTCTGAGTTCACCGTGGCCGTTTGTAATGTGGGGGATTGACATGATAGGGATGATTGAACCGAAAGCTTTTAATGGACACCAATTCATATTGGTTACCATATATTACTTCACCAAATGGGTTGAACCCGCTTCTTTCACAAACGTGACAAGACAAGTAGTCACCCGGTTCATTAAGCATAACATCATCTGCCGGTATGAGGTTCCAAACAGGATCATCACCGACAATGGGTCGAATCTAAATAACAACATGATGAAGGAGCTGTGCGAGGATTTCAAGATCGAACATCACAATTCTTCACCATACAGGCCTAAAATGAATGGCATTGTCGAAGCTGCGAATAAGAACATCAAAAAGATAATACAAAAAATGGTGAAAACATACAAGGACTGGCACAAAATGCTTCCTTTCGCCCTGCACGGCTACAGAACCTCGGTATGCACATCCGCAGGAGCAACTCCATTTTTCCTTGGTTTACGGTATGGAAGCAGTCCTCCCTATCGAAGTGGAGATTCCTTCATTACGAGTCTTGGCGGACACAAAGTTAGAATAATCGGAATGGGTAAAAACCCGTTTTGATCAGCTTAATCTCATTGAAGAAAAGCGACTGGCGGCTTTGTGTCACGGGCAACTCTATCAAAAAAGGATGAAAAAGGCGTTCGATAAAAAGGTTCGTCCTCGAACTTTCAAAGAAGGAGATGTCATTCTCAAGAAAATTCTACTACCTCGACTTGATGCCCATGGAAAATGGACACCCAACTACGAAGGTCCATATGTCATAAAAACTGTATTCTCAGGAGGAGAACTTGTCCTCACTACAATGGACGGGGATGAATTACCGCCCCCAATCAATTCCGATGCGGCAAGAAATATTACGCCTAACAAAGGCAGGATCATAGGCTATGAGCCAAAGACGAAATACAAAGGATAAGGATTCGTGCAATTATTCACTTCTAAAGGAAAAGGATTAATGGGACCCTGGAGAACAAAGGAGTAACGATAGTATTAATATCATTTCTATTTGTTATTTTCTTTTCACATCTTGTACATTCGCCGACTTAAGGCAATATCAATAAAGTTTTCTTTTCTTCATACCGCGCTTTCTCGTTATTTCAATGCCATTTGCAAAGGAAAAAATTTTCATAAACTTTATACTGAATTTATTATGGGGAACTTACAAAAAAAAATTTCAACACAAAAGCAACGAAACGAAACTGCAAAAAATCTCCGGAGGATAACATACGCCGTAATCACTTTGATCTATCACGACCCTTTTATGAAGGATATTTTGCACTCACAAAAACATTATTGTTATACCCCAAAATTTTCCCGCATCTTTTTCAAAAGAGAAGGCAACGGACTTCTGTCTAAAAATTTGAAGTTTCATATAACCTTGGATTTTATTTCATAAATATCCTGATTTTATGAATACTCAGTTTTAAGAAGGTTTTGTACGGTATTTTGATTCGCTGTTGAATTTATTCTTACACAAACGCCACATACTGTTTATCACTTCACACGCTGTTTATTTGAGATTTATTTTCAGATAAATAATACCGACGCAATTGGTACAGAATTAAATTTTGCAGGCGCAAAGTCCGGGGATTCAAACTGTACTGGTAACAATTAAATTATTATTAGTTTTTTGTTTCCCACTAATTTTTGTACTATATTATTGTTTTCAAATCTTTTCCTTTCTTTTCAAATCTCTTTCTTTCAAATCAAATCCTAACTTTATTCCATACATCTTTCTTTTCAAACCCTACCATACACTTTCTTTCAAAACCTACTATCATTCAAACTTTCCTTTTTTGTACGACATCACTTCATTCCCCAACGTCTCCATCCTTCTTTTCACTCTATAAATACCCCTCATTTTTTTCATAAATTCTCACATCAAATTTCACTCATCTCCTAGATTTCTATCTCATAGATATTTTCTCTTCTTCCCCGGCAAGAATGGCAAAGTGGATGGATACGTTTTTTCTTATGGTCATCATTGTTTTGGTGGTGATCATGTCCTTTTTCTGTCTACATAGTCCTGAGAAATGCGGACCTGGGATGTTTACACTCCCGTGCATCTATATGTTGTTATTTATAGCATGGGTTTTTAATCGTCATACTTAAAGTTTGTTGTATCTTTCGCTTTCAAATAACGTACCGTTCATTATATTTGTCGTACTGTTCGCTATATTTTTATGTAATATTTGTACTGTCAGTATTAAATATTATACTATCTGTTATACCGTCGTTTAATTATCAAGATAGTATTATGTGTGTTTATTGCTAGTTAAATATTTATTTATATGCATTAAATCCTTTTCAATTTTATTATCGGTAATTTCGTTCGCATACGGTATATTTTATTTATTTATTATGTTTGTGTTTTTCTAACAACCCAGGTAAATAATTTTCACCATTAACACAACAAAAACAAAAAAAGAAAAATTAACTTTAACTGTTAAGTTTTCACTTTAACTGTTACGTTAATGCCCGGACAGCCAGTTAACAGTCAAACCCGTTGACAACACGATTCTCCGTGTTTTGTATTATTATTCAAATCAATCTTTCACATTTCAAAATTCCAAGATTTTTGTTCTAGAAGTCTTCTGATAATCACATGATCAGCAGAGACTCAACACTGCACAAAAATCAGGTACGCTTAACTGTCTCCTACACAAACAGTCCCTAACTAGGGTTTTTGTTTTTTTCAGGAGAACAAGTTTTTTGAGACCTCAAATGGATTTCATGGATCTCCATATGTCTCAAAGTACCACCAGACAAATTTTCAAACTTTGATTCGCTCGGACGCACAGTCAGCAGCTCAAACAGTCAACAGACGACCAGTTTGACCGAAAAGTCAACAGACAGTCAAAAATGAAATTTTTGGTCAAAATCCATATTTTGTCAAAAAATTCATCATTTGATCAATGGTTGATCATAATTCATCAAGAAAAGTTCAGAAATCAACAAAACCCTAAGTTTCAAAATTAGGGTTTTCTCCTAAAAAGTCAACTGAACTTTGACCGGCCATAACTCTTTCCTCGTTCATCCAAAAAATCCCAACCAAAGCTTATTTTGAAGGAAATTCAATTATCTTTCAAATGAAATTGGTCCCATGGTGATTGGATTTACCATTTGGAAAATATGAGCTCAGACATTACAGGTCATTTTCAAAGTCAACAAAAAGTGGTTTTTTGTCAAAGCCCATAACATCAAGATAACTTCTCCAAATGCAAAAAAGCTTCCAAAGTAGCTTGTAGAGGACATCTTGAGGTTTCTAAAAAGTACAAGAACTCCTTCATATGATCAAAATTGAGGGATTTATGCCTTGTTGAAGTTGGCTATTTTTTGGGAAAATGCATGAAACCAACATTGATCAAAATGGTTTTTTTTCCAAAAGAGGCCAAGCATTCATGATCCAAACATGTTTCTAATGATGTTAAAGGGCTCCCATGACCAACATTAGGCCCATGACATTTTTGTTTCTTTTTTAATTTAATTTTATTACATTTAAAATTAAATTAAAAAAAGAAATGGTTCAAGACAATTATCCAAAGCTTTTGTCCTTAGCTTGAGTCACCAAGTTAGCTTAACTTCTGCAGCATAGAGATGTACAACAGGCCTATAGCAAGAGGGGTGAAGAAAATTGAAGCCATGGCCAAAGTATTCAAAGCTTTTATATTAAAAAATTCAAAAGTTCAAAGACAATCAATGCTTGTTAGCTTAAGATTTCAGCACCTCTATTGCTCATAAATAGCTTAGGACACTTCAGTAAGAAGAGAGACACGAATTCAGAACCAAACATATGCTTGTATCACACTTGTGTTAACTTGAAATTTTCAAAGAAATTCAAATTTTGAATTTTTAGTTTAAGCTAATTTACAGTCCAAATAATTATCTAAACACGATCCTCAAACATCCTTGAACCTATCCCAATCATTTTCAGCAAGCAAAGCACTCAGAACCAAGCACCATAGCTCACGGTTTGTCCAAACATAAACTAACACGAATTCAATCATACACGCATGTTTAACAAGATGTAATTGTATATTTGTGTTTGGTTAGATGTTCTGATCGTTTCTGGAACTTTAATTTGATTTTAATGGAGGTTTGAAGCATATGCCATTTTAGGGTTTATGAAGCTCGAAATGGGACTTTTAGTTTAAGGCAAAATCTGACCAAACTAAGGCCATGGTTGTGATCAGTGGATCATTTGCAATCGATCCATGGTCTCATGATTATTAATTTGTCTTGTGATTATTAATTTGCAGGAGCTTTAGTGACGGAAAAAACCGTTGGTAAAGCCTTTACCTACGGTTGCACGATTTTGAAATGAAGAAGACGAAGACGTGGCGTCCTCTGGTTGGCCGATTTGCGCGCGTGTGTGTTTTAAGTGTCAGACCAATTATATGCTTTGTGTTCCACCATCATATTATGCGCCTCATGATCTCAGCCTTCAGATCCATCTGTCCCCTCATCCAACGCACCTGAACACGCATCCACACCATAGACCCTCCTATTAACCACACTTGATCCAGATTTAATATATTTTCCATTTTATTTTATTTTCTTTGCAAAATTATTTATAAAATAGTTTAAAAATCAGAAAAAATATGCAAAAAAATATTTTAGGTTGACAAAATATTATCTTAATTTTTGATATAAAAATATTTTATTTTTCTTCATAATTAAAATATTTTGTTTAATTAATTAGATAATATTGTTATATTTATCTTTTAATTAATTTCTAACCTATCAAAAAAATCAAAAAAAAAATATTTTCTTTTATTTAAATTAGGTTTATATTATTAAACTAATTTTGTACATATTTAGAATATTTTTCTCTTTAAGTTTAATTTATGAGTATGATTATTTGTATAATTATATGTTAATTAACTTAATAATCTCCAAAACAACTTCAAAAAAAATCAAAAAAAATTAATTTTATTTTAAAATTAATTAACAAACAATTTGGACATATGCTGGGGAATTCAAAAACAAATTTTTTTTAAAGGGGTTACCTTAGAGTTTAGATCACTTCGATACTTTCAATTGCTTGTCTTGTTTGCTCTATTTTTCAAAGGTTTGTTTGGGTATTTACTTGTGTGAAAGATTCTAGCCCGAATCTCGAGATACCTTAAGTATGTGACAATAGACCAAGGAAACTGTACGACATGTACCGATACGGTTGATCTGGTAGTCACCGTTAGTGCGACACTTTGGCTTGTACTGATATCCCTTGAAAACGATCAAGGAGTATGTTAGGCTTCCGAAATGTCATCAAGCACTAATTTGCCTTAGAACCTTTAGTTGAACTTGACTTGTGGCCTATTAAGTGACTGGCTTTGAAATTGATCGAAGTTGGTTATCCTCGAGGAATGTTTTGATCGGCCGTCCGAGTGCCGTATTGAGATGTTGTCTCCAAGGATCATAGAACCCGAATACCATTCTAAGGCAGATTTAAACCAACTCAACTTCAGTGGGGAGGGTATCACCTATAAACCTCGTGCAAGCCTTTAAACCTAAGGCTATTGTGTGATTTGTTTGTGTTTTCCACATGTTTGACATCATGACATCATAAGCATCATAAACATATCATTTTCTCACTAATCATTTCAAGGATCGAAGAGTTTACTTTTGTTTTGTTATTGTAGGTAATGGCTCCCACTACCAGAGATTATATCCGGATCAACATCTCAATAGTACCATCTGAACTAAAGGACTTAATATCAGAATTTCCCAGAAACGCTCAATTCACCGAAAGGCACGGTCACCTACTCCATTTGGTTACCTCAAAATTTGAAGAAGACATGATACGGGTCCTGTTCCAATTCTTTGATCCCGAACATCATTGTTTTACATTTCCTGATTACCAGCTAGTACCCACCTTGGAGGAATTCTTTGAATTAATTGGGCTACCTGTTCGAGATCAATTACCTTTTAGTGGTTTAGAAAAGGTCCCAAAGCCTGAAATCATTGCTGCTGCTTTACACTTACGAAAGTCAGAAATCGAGTCCAATTGGGAAAGAAAGAGTGGAGTCAAAGGTTTGCTTGCTAAGTTCTTATTGGGAAAGGCTCGATCACTATTAAAAGATAGGAGTTACCAAGCTTTTGAAGAAGTTGTGGCTCTTTTGATTTATGGGTTGGTTTTATTCCCTAATCCCGACCAATTCATAAGTGTGCACGTTATCAACATTTTCTTAACACGCAATCCGGTACCTACTTTGCTGGGAGACATTCTACATTCTTTACACACTCGTACCATGAAAAAGCGAGGAACTCTTATGTGTTGTGTACCACTAGATGGTTTACATTACACCTTCCCCGATCAGTATTGAGAAACGAGCAAAGGATGCAATGGTCTTGCAGGATTATGTATTTGTCTCATTCAGATATCCGGTGGAACAACTTCTTTCAAAAAGACATCACTCTCATTGACCATTGTGGGGAGTACCCTAATGTGCCACTCCTTGGCATTAGGGGAGGCATCACCTACAACCCCTCTTTAGCTTTGCGCCAATTCGGATATGCACGAAGAAATGGTCCTCATGACATGATTATCCATGGCATTATGTTCGACTACGAAGATGATTCCCAAAGATATCGACGAAGGTTTATACATGCTTGGGGCAGTGTCTACAAAGTAGAAAGCAAGACTTTAGGACAATGGAATTCTATTCCCATGGAGCCTTACCTCAAATAGGTGTGTGCTCGTGCTCAGAGGTTCATCATGCCATATCCCACTATCCTACCTGTGACCATCGAGCCAGAAGTCGAAGGGGAGGAACCTCGAGTTATTTTACATCCGGACATGCCGACTGACCTAGAAGAGCTGCAGAAATCTTGGGTTCAACTAAGAGAAGAAAGAGACACCTTCAAAGCACACTGTCAAGACTATGAGAGGAAAGTGTTGGAGCTCACCTGACAACTCCATGAAGAACATTATATCAACACGTTCCTGGGTGCAAAGAGAAAGCGTCCATGGGAGGCTTGAAGAATCCTTTATTTTCTTTATTTTGTGCTTTATCTTGTAAGCCCGAAAGAGGCAAAGAAAAGAAAAAGAAAAAAAAGAGACAAAAGAAAAGAAAAAAAAGAGACAAAAGAAAAGGAAAAAAAGAAATAAAATGTTTGACTAATAAATGTTTGTTTCTCTCTTGTTTAAACAAATCTAAATTCTAAGATCCTTGAAAACATTGCATATACATTTCATTCATAAACATTGCATAACAGGTCCACATAACAGGTTTCTCATCTCCTCGCTGTTTATTTCAGTTAGAAGGGATGGATTCCGAAACAAGCATTAAGAATCTCGAGGCACAAAACGCCCAAGTTCAGATAGCAATTTTGGAGCTAACAAAGGGGCAACAGGAACTGAAAGCCCTGATGACCAAGAAGAAAAAGAAGCCTAAGGGATCTGTAGGTTTAAGCCACCTCGTGAGGAAAGTCAGAGTCCCAGCCAGGATGCCTAGAAAAGCGCCAATCCCTGAAGTAGTCGGTGAAGGTGATCAAGAAGACAACCACAGCAACCAGGGTTCTGCCAAACTCTCTCTCTCTCTCCTGACGAAGAAGATTATCACTCCGAAGACGAACAGGGTGATATCAAATACCAGCAGTTGGAAGAACGCATGAAAGCTATGGAGATACAAAAAATATCTGGTTTAGACTTCAATGATCTTGGACTCGTCTCAGATGTTGTTATCCCTCCAAAGTTCAAAGTTCCTATCTTTGCAAAGTATGATGGAGTCTCATGCCCAAAGCTGCATCTAAGATCCTATGTGAGGAAGATACTACCTCATACGGCAGATAAATAAATTGTGGATTCATTTCTTCCAAGAAAGTCTGTCGGGTACTCAACTCGAGTGGTACTACCAACTGGAAAGTGCAAAAGTACACACTTGGGAAGATCTGGCTGCTGCTTTCTACAAACAGTATCAATACAACGCTGACCTTGCACCAACCCGTACTCAACTATGGGGCATGACCATGGCACCAAAAGAAAGTTTCAAAGAGTATGCACAAAAGTGGAGAGATCTAGCTGGAAGGGTTCAACCTCCCTTATCTGATCGCGAGCTGGTCGACATGTTCATGGGCACTTTAACTGGCCCTTTCTACAGTCATTTGCTGGGAAGCTCGTCGTCAGGTTTCACTGACCTGATATTAATTGGAGAGCGTGTTGAAAGCGGCATTCAAAGTGGAAAAATTCAAGTAGACTCCTCCTCTGGTACTACAAAGAGGCCCATCAGTGGGAGAAATGAAGTCAATACAGTGCACAGTCAGAAAAGCTGCAAAAGTGAGCATCACCAATCTGTAGGGGCTGTTCAGATCTCTGCATCTGCACCTCAAAAAGATCAACCGCCGAAGTATACGCGTCGACCAGATGCACCGAGAAGAAACTTCACCAGAATCAATATGCCAATCTCTCAAGCATTGCAGCACTTGTTGAAGGCAAATCTGATTACATTGAAAGATCCTCCGAAGAATGTCAACACTTCCTCTCCTAGTTATCGCCCCGACGCAACATGTGCATACCATTCCAATTGTCCTGAACATGACGCAGATCACTGTTGGGCCCTGAAAAATAAAATCCAAGACATGATAGATGTTGGGGAAATTGAATTCGATCCTCCAGATACTCCAAATGTCATCACTGCGCCTATGCCAAAACACGACAAGACCGTTAATGCTATCATGGACACTATTTATATCTATGATGTGAGAGAGCTGTCAACTCCGCTCCTTCAAATCAAAAGAAAGCTAATACAAGCTGGTTTATTTCCAGGTTGTGACCCTGATTGCTTTTATTGCGCACACCTACCCAATGATTGTGAAAATTTGAAAGGAGGAATTCAAAAGTGGATGGATCGTCGTATCATTATGTTTGAGAAACTTCCTTCTATAGACAATTTGTGCGAAGTTTTTTTCAAATGGGATAAAGATAGAGGATGTCTCAGTGGTTTCTAACATGCCACTAAAAATCCCTACCAAGGTTCCCTTCAAGATTCCAGCTGCACCCAGAGTAGCATCTGTAATCATTACCAATCCGGCTCCATTTCCATACTCCTCAGATAAAGCTGTCCCGTGAAGTTATGGCACTAATGTTTATGTCCATGGAGTTAAACAAGACACCTTGACTGAAGAGGCCGAGAATTTTACTAATCCAGCTGTTGATAATATTGTGGGAACTAGTAAGATTACAAGAAGTGGAAGGATCTTTTCGCCAAAAATTTCTCCAAATGTTACTACTACTCCAGTCCAGGTCCCGATTCCTAATCAAAATGTCAATGCTCGAGGCAAAGAGCCACTAGTTGAACCAGTTCAAGTACCTGTTGAAGTCACTATTGAAGATCCTTCGAGGCAAGAAATGAAGGAGATATTGAAAATCATCTGCAAAAGTGATTACGATATTGTTGAACAACTGGGGCACACTGCTTCGAAGATTTCAATGCTATCTCTGCTAAGGTATTCAGAAGCTCATGCCAAAGCTCTGATGAAATTCTTGAAAGCTGCACATGTACCACAGGAGATTTCAGTCGACCAATTTGAAAATTGTGTTGCCAGTCTAACATTGGATAACGGTCTTGGTTTCTCTGACGCTGATTTAACCCCTGCTGGGAAAAATCACAATAAATCCCTGCACATCTCTATTGAATGTAACGGTACGACTTTGTCTCATGTGCTGGTAGACAATGGTTCCTCGTTAAATGTGTTACCAAAAGTAGTACTGGAAAAACTTGACTTCGAAGGAGTTATGTTACAACCAAGCGATGTTGTGGTAAGAGCCTTCGACGGGTCAACAAGAACAGTATACGGAGAAGTTAAGCTCCCAATCATAGTGGGCTCTTAGATCTTTGATTCTACCTTTTACGTGATGGAAATTCATCCAGCATACTCCTGTTTACTAGGACGCCCTTGGATACATGGGGCAAGCGCTGTAACTTCTACCATGCATCAGAAGTTAAAATATCCGGTAAAAGGCAAGGTCGTCACAGTTTATGGTGAAGAAGAATATGTGGTTAGCCACCTGAGTAACTCCAAGTATGTTGAGATGGATGGTGAATTCATCGAAACTCCCTGCCAATCTTTTGAGGTGGTCCCTCCATATGTCTCTACTGCCAAACATATTTTAGCTACAAGAATAACTCCAACTATGGCTTCTCTCAAAGATGCTAAAGCTGTGATCGAAGAGGGTGGTTGCACAGTATGGGGACAACTCCTTGACGTACCTTACAAGTTTGATAAGCTAGGTCTGGGCAATACTAATGGAACTCAGAAGAATGATCAAAGTCCTCGTTCTGGAGGATTAATGTCACATTTCATCAGCCAAGGAGTAAATGCTATTGAAGACGACAAAGTTCCACCCGTTTCCAAGGAGGTTTGGGATACTTTGGGAGAACCAAGCGGCAAGTACGACTTTCTAGTGAAGTACACTGCTCCTCAGAGTTCTTTTATTGCCATTGAAGACATTGTCCCAACTGGATGGGATGATCAGTTCGAAGATAACAAAAGTATCACTGGTTCCACTGCTAAGCAATACCAAAGTCCATTTATTCCAAAAGAAGTCTGGGATACACTGGGAGAACCAAGTGGCAAGTATGACTTTATGGTGAAGTATTCCGCTCCCCTAAGCTCACAGATCGCTATTGAAGAAATCACCCCAACTGGATGGGATGAACATTTCGAAGACAATATGACACTCACAAGCCCTGTCACTCCTAAAGAATTATGGGAAACACCAAATAACGAGAATGATTTTCTGATGCAGTACACTGCTCCCCAGAGTGCACAAGTCTCTATCAAAGACATCATCCCAACTGGATGGGACGATCTTATCAAGTATCTGTCTCAGCCAACAGAGGTACCTCAGTCTGGGCTCTCGTATCCAGCAGGGCATCTTGCTCATCCTGAAGGATCAACAGCTCATCTCGTCACCAAAGAAGTCAATATTGTGGAAGACGAAAAGGACAACTGCAACTGGAGCAACTGGATATTCCCTACTCACAACAATGGATTGAACAACTGGGAAGCTGAAGATGTTATCTCCTTTGATCAGGAGTAAATGCAATTTCCTGTTTTCGTTGTTTATATGTTCAAAAATAAAAATGGTTCCTGTACTATCGAACCATGAACTTAAAAGCCAGGTGCCTTGCCCGAAGCACATTGGTCCTTTTTTATAAGGGTTTGTCATACCATGATCATATGTTCATTCAATAAAATCATGGGACGTTTGCATATTCTAATTTTGTGATCCTTTTTGTTTCTTTACTTTATTCATTTTCAAATAGCTATGTGTTCTTACACACACCCACATAATAAATGCAGATTCACAGGCACTCTGGATCCTGTTGATAACGATTCTGCTATTGCCAGTCATGACTTTGAAAATCCGATCTACCAAACTGAGGACGAAAGTGAGGAAGATTGTGAAGTACCTAGGGAACTTGCAAGGCTATTAGAACAAGAAGAAAGGACTATACAGCCGCATGAAGAGCCAATTGAGGTTATCGACCTGGGCAGGGACGAAGAGAAGAAAGAAGTCAAGATAGGGGCTGATTTAGAAGACAGTGTCAAGCAAAGACTGATTCAAATGTTACAAGACTACGTTGAGATATTCACTTGGTCCTATGAAGATATGCCTGGCCTCGACACGGATATTGTGGTCCATCGCCTGCCAATCAAAGAAGGTAGCACTCCAGTTAAGCAGAAGCTGCGAAGAAGTAGGCCCGACATGTCCAAGAAGATTAAAAACGAGGTTGAGAAACAATTCAATGCTGGTTTTCTAAAAGTTGTGAGTTATCCTCCATGGATAGCTAACATTGTGCCTGTGCCTAAAAAAGACGGGAAAGTCAGAATGTGTGTAGACTACAGAGATTTGAATCGGGCAAGCCCCAAAGATGATTTCCCTTTACCTCACATCGATGTACTGGTTGACAATACTGCACAATGCAAGATATTTTCCTTTATGGACGGATTCTCATGTTACAATCAAATCGAGATGGTGCCCGAAGACATGGAAAAAACAACCTTCACAACACCCTGGGGAACCTTTTGTTACAAAGTGATGCCCTTTGGTTTAAAGAATGCAGGAGCAACGTATCAGCGTGCAATGGTAGCTCTGTTCCATGATATGATTCATCAGGAAATAGAGGTTTATGTGGTTGATATGATTGCAAAGTCCAACACCGAAGAAGAACATCTGGGTCATCTGCACAAGCTGTTTGACAGACTCAGGAAGTACAGGTTGCGACTGAATCCGAACAAGTGTACCTTTGGAGTAAGATCCGGTAAACTCTTGGGTTTCATAGTCAGCAGCAAGGGTATTGAAGTTGATCCTGCCAAGGTCAAAGCCATTCAAGAAATGCCCATACCCCGTACTGAGAAACAAGTCAGAGGATTCTTGGGACGTCTGAACTACATCGCCAGATTTATTGCCCATATGACTACTACTTGTGTGCCAATCTTCAAATTGTTGAAGAAAGATCAAGTAGAAAGATGGAACGACAAATGCCAATTAGCCTTTGACAAAATCAAAGAATATCTTTAAAAACCGCCAATCTTACTACCACTAATGGAAGGAAGACCTCTGATAATGTACCTAACAGTATTAGAAGATTCAATGGGGTGTGTACTGGGGCAACATGACGAGTCTGGCCGAAAAAAGCATGCAATCTACTATCTTAGCAAAAAGTTTACCTATTATGAAACAAGATACTCACTGCTCGATAAAACTTGCTGTGCCTTGGCATGGGCGGCTCGCCGACTAAGACAGTATATGCTAAACCATACCACTTTGCTGATCTCCAAAATGGATCCTATCAAATATGTGTTCGAAAAAACTGCTCTCTCTAGAAGAATAGCAAGATGGCAAATGATCTTAATAGAGTATGACATCCAGTACACTTCGCAAAAGGAAATCAAAGGAAGTGTGTGTGATACCCCAATTTTTGACCCTAAGATTACACATCATTTGCATACCAATCATCAATCAAGAAGTTTTAACTTAGAGTTCTACTGGTGATGTTGTGCACAATTCATCTGCAAGGGAATCATCGAGCACCCAAGTTTTATTCTTGTATATATTGTTTTACTAACCAAAATACCAAAATATTGCCTTGTGCTTTTGTGTGTTTGTGCTTTGTAGGTACCAAGTCAAAACATCCATCAAAAGGAGCATTTTTCAACATTTTCACTATGCAAATCGATTTACATAAGGTGTAAATCGATTTACACAACTGTTTTTGCACCAGATTTGCTTCTGCCATCAGTGCAAATCGATTTGCATAAGACAGCAATCGATTTGCATAACTGTTTTTGCCCCAGATTTTGCCTTTTTCAGTTATGTAAATAGATTTGCATAAAGTGCAAATCGATTGCACCAGTGCGAATCTGGAAAAATGAAGGCAAATTTCAGATTTTGAAAAGTGTTGACATCATTTGCAAGCATGGGAAGCATGACTTGGTTCTCACATTTGATTCTCTACATCATTTTATCATGAACCCTCATGTGATTGCATCAAGACCATTGGATCTCTTTTTTGGCTCCAAATCCTTTTCCCAAGCCTAATTATATTTTCCAATCCTAACTCCAAGCCACAAAATTTCCCAAGCCTAAGTGCTATAAATTGAGGCATTCCCCTCCTCATTTTCCAATTTTTGATAGCCAAGAAACTTATTGCAAATTCTCTCCTCACCTCTTCCAAACCCATCACTCAAAGCTCTTTTTCTTCCACACAAATTAGTGAGTCACATCTTGAACCTCACTAATTTGGAGCTAAACCTCAACATAAACACTACTTTTCTTCATCAATTGTGAGAGATCAAGGCTTGTGGTTGTGTGTTCTTGAAGAAGATTCAAAGTTTGTGAAAAATTTGGTAAAATTCTAGATCCATTCCATAATTCAAGATGTGATCCATTGTTGTTTATGCTTGATGCACTTTTGGTGCTACATTGATGAGTTTTGCTGGCTTACATGATACATTTTCGTGCAGAAATTGATTCAAGATCACAAGGTGTTTGGTTTTATGTTTAAACAAGTTTTCTTCTCTTTATTTTGCTGTTTTTTTTAAAACTGTGTTGTGCAAATCGATTTACATCTTGTGCAAATCGATTTACACAACTGAAAACTGCGCAGATTTTGAAAACAGAGTTATGCAAATCGATTTACACTCTGTGCAAATCGATTTACATCTGGACAGAATGCTTGTTTTTGTGTTTTTTGACTTGTTTTTTGGTTCTAACTCATCTTCTACTCCATTCTTTTGATATTTTCTTTGAATCACAAATTAGAGGCCTAATTTCTCTCTAATTTCAATGGACTTAGGGCGTCGATAGGATGAGAATCCAAATCCGCAAAATTAAGTGATTGAAATTATGGATGAAAGGAGCTTTTAATGTGGTTCCATCTTTTATTCCTTTTTATTTTGATCGATGAAAGTCTTAATGCCTTGAGAATTCTTATGGATTCTTGGTAAAGACTAGATCACTCACCATTTTTCTTTTCGTGCGGTATTGCTTTCGGAAGGCGATCTACATATCGTTCTTCTCGCATGCATTAGCACATAAAGTTTTGACCGGCCTCGTTGTAGGGTGATTTCTACATAAATCACTTGGCGATCTGCTTAACATTGCGCAATATTTCGTGTCCCGAATCAAAAAGATCAAATATGGAAGAGAATTGTATGCGGTTGATTTAAGACTTGTGGAGGTTTTTATCGTGTAGTCGCTATGATTTTATCAAGCTTCTGATAAACCCCATTGACTTTAAATCCAAGAACATCCTTCACTCACCATCGATCTTCGTTACTAACTTTGATAACATACTTGACAAGTTTCAAGATGGTTATCTTTAACATCTAACAATTGACTTTAATTTCCGCACTTTTATTATATTGCTCTTTATATTTCTCGCTTTATCGCTTTATTTTATCATTACATCATATTTACATTCCGCCATTTTCTCTTTGTCCATTTGGACGTTTATAATTCCGCCATTTTCCTTTTGTCCATTTGGACATATGTTTATGTTTCCGCCATTTTCTTTTTGTCCACTTGGACCATACTTTACTTTTATGCTAAAATACTAATAAATAACAAAAATCTAAAAAACACCTAAGGCTCTCTTTTGGACTATTGGTTACTATCCCTAGCATTTTGGAGATTCGGACTTATGGACTTAGTGCCTCTGGACCCTTATTCTGATATTACTATGCTGTTATTCTGTCTGTCTGGCATTGGATTGTTGTCTGTTTATATGTGCAGGTATTTCCTTGAAAGCCCTTGATGGTTAATTCCAAGGCATTGAGATAAGGATTTTACCCAAAAACAGCCGTTACTCTGCCCGAGCTTCGTCAGAATTTTAATGTGCTTAATGCGAAGTGGTGCTAAGATAATAAGTTCATCTGGATCCCCAAGTGGTAGTGTGATGGTTTAGTATTGATATTCCAAAGGATGGGAAATCTACCTTGACTCATAATGTCAAGTGTTGGCTTCTTATTTCGGTTAGACTGTTTCTTTCCTTAGCTTTTATTTTACGCAATAGGATAGCCTCTTCATCTCCTCCCATTCTTAAATTTTCAAAATCTTCTCCCTTTTTCCAAAATATTCTTATGTTTGTAAAACCTCTTTTAAAACCTTTTCTTTAAAAAATATCTTTTGCCCTTAGTGGCTTTTTCTTCAAAAGTTTATACACTGTTAATTGTCGAAACGAGTGGTTATACCCCACGATTTTGAAATTGATTGATATAATGAGATCTTTTCCGCGTGAGAGAGCTAGTGGCATACTCGTCGATTTTATCCGAGTTGGAGCCCTTCTTTCATTAGCGACGCAGAGGACTCGTTTGTTCTCATGCTCAAGATCAATGGCTGAGTATTTTCTCCGACAACGATAAAGTGTTTACTCGTTTTAAAAAACTGTTTTCCCTTTAAGCGGAACTACATTAGCTCTGACTTCTCCATTGCACCGAGGAGGTATGTAGGCCCAAGGCTTAACGTCTTGCCGAGCTTATTTTAAAAATAAAACAAACCCTTTTTTAGCACACACACAATACAGATTTTCAAAAAGGTTCCTATGGAATACCACAGATATGAGGGGTGCTTTAAACCTTCCCCTCATATAATCAACACCCGTACCTGAGATCTCTTTCTTGTTTTAAAAACAGAACTTTGGGTTTTTCGTTCTTTTCCCTTTTCCTTTGAAAAAATAAAGCGCGGTGGCGATTTCAAACGAAATATTGATTCGAGTCAATCCCATGGCTTCGATATCAGAATTTCCCCGCTACAGAAAAATGGAGACTTCACTGGGGATCTGGTTTTAAGTGTGTTAAGCCTATTTTTGTTTATTTGTGTGTTTTTATTTGTATATACTGTTGTGTGCTTTGTTTGTTTACTTTCTTTTTTTTCTTTTTGGTGCTCGATGGTTCCTCTGTGATGAGATAAAGTTCTAACCCGAACTTTGGTGAGTAACTTGAGATAGGAGGTGGTAAGACCAATAGTCGCATGTCAGGAGCAATCCTTACCATGAGCGTCATATGGTGGAACCCCAATCAGTGGAGGCCTCATGGAAGGTAGTAGAGGTTGTTACGAACCATCGTGATAATGCTATTACTTTCAATAGTGAGTGTCCGTAGAAGCTGAATGGCCTAGAACCTTTTTAACCAATCTAAGCCTTTTTAGGATGTAGTGCAGAAACAAGATCAAGTACCAATTTGAGCTTGTTGTCATCCGATACTACGCTCAGACGAGGTCTTTTTAGGCATATTATTGGCGCCCATGAGCAATTGTGCGTGCCGGTAATATCCGATAGAAGATTGAAAACTCTGGGAACCTTTGTAGAACCCGGTTGGCAGGTACAAAACTCCCTAGATCACACCTTGTGGGATGGGTATACCCATGGCTCCATGCTCGTGACGTTGAACCTTTGAACTTGGACTGTGTGACCTTTTTGTGTGATTTGTGTGATTTTGTGTGCTCTTGATTGTGGTTGATGCATAAACCATGCATTCATGCATTCATAAAAATGACATTCACAAATAGTTTTCAAGGAACTTAGAGACATTTTTTGTAAACATCACAGGTACCATGGATCAAAAGAGAAGCATCAAGAAGTACACTTTCAAGAATTCAAGTGCAAAGGAATTGAAAGAGCTGGAAACTTTGATTCCTAATCTTGACAACTTCAAAAGCCGTTATGGGAAATTGATCTCTATCTTGAAGACCAAAGTGGAAAAAGGGATTCTTGAGACTCTTGTGCAGTTTTATGACCCGGTTTATCATTGTTTCACCTTTCCGGATTATCAGCTTATGCCCACTTTGGAGGAGTATTCTTATTGGATTGGTTTACCGGTTACGAATGACATACCGTTTAGTGGTCTGGAGAAAGAGCCTCAGGTTGATGAGATAGCATAACTCCTTCAGTTGAAAATATCAGATGTGAAAGCAAACATGACCAAAAAAGGAGGAATTTGGGGGTTGACTTCTAAGTTCTTGATTGGAAAGGCTTCTATGTTGGCTAGTAAAGGAAGTATGATTGCTTTTGAGACATTTTTGGCCTTGCTCATCTATGGTTTGATACTCTTTCCCAACATTGACAATTTTGTCGATGTTAATGCTATTCGGATCTTCATGATTGGGAATCCCGTTCCTACTTTACTTGGGGATACTTATCATTCCATTCACCATAGGAATGATAAGAAAGGTGGACTTATCAATTGTTGTACTCCTTTGCTCTATAAGTGGTTTATTTCTCACTTACCTCAAGCTAAGAGTTTCTTGAACAATCCGGATGGTCTCTCGTGGTCTCAGAAGATCATGCCTCTTACTAATGGGAATATCCATTGGTACAATCCTGCTTATGACATTGGTGAGATTATTGATCGTTGTGGAGAATTCCCTAATGTACCTCTTCTTGGTATACAAGGAGGAATTACCTACAACCCCATTCTTGCAAGACGTCAATTTTGCTATCCCATGAAGGAGCGACCTGCTAGTATTCTTGTGTCAGGAATCTTCTATCTTAATCAAGATGGAAATTCGGATATGAGAAATCGGTTTGTGCGTGCTTGGCACCATGTTGATAGGAAGAGACATTTGGGAACGAAACAATGTGTTGCTCTCAAAGACTACACTGATTGGGTTCAAGCTAGAGCTCATACTTTTCAAATGCCTTATTTACTTGAGGAGCCTTCTCTACCCATTACTCCACCATTATCTGTCACAACTCCTATTGAAATTAGTGAGAGGCATCTAGAGCTCGTGGATAAGATGAGATTGGAAAGAGATGCTTAGGAGAAGAAGTTTCATGCTTTGGAAATTGAGAATAAAAAGTTGAAGATACATTTGAAAGAAAAGGATGAAATGCTTGATATCCAAGATGGTTGGTTGATGGAGAAGGATGATCAAATCCGTCATCAAGAAGAGTTGCTTCAACAACATGGAGAAAAGCGAAAGAGATAACAAGAAGATTCAGTTGCATGGAAGGAAGTTGCTGATAAGCTGATGGTCGAGAATGCTCATTTGAAGGCCTTTTATGAAGATGAGTTGGAGAAGCTCCGTAGGAAGCTGCAGAGAGGAGTTGGATCTCCATCAGAAGTGTTCCCTTCTAGTTTCTAGCTTTTCCTTTATTTTGTAATTTTGGATCTTTGAATCCTTTTGTATGCTTTCCCATTATTAATGAAGAATATTGTTATGTTTTATGTTGTTTTTTCTAATGTTTACAATCAATGTCTTAAAGTTCCTTGAAAACCAATAATAATAAAAATCATTTGCATTGCATTTCATGCATCATTCTGCATTTTGGCCTTGCTTCCGAGAGTATTCCCGAGGTCTTATTCAGTGTTCTTCATACAAGATTTGAATCAAGCTGTCTCACCGGTATAATACTCGAGCTAACTGCAAGAAGAAGATGGAAGGTCTTGAACAAGAGAATCGTGAGCTACGTGAAGAGGTAGTTACTTTGAGATCTGGTGTGGATCGTCTCACTGCTCTGGTTGAGACATTGATGGCTGCTCAGAATCAGAATCAGAATCAGGTTCCTCCTCCCAATGCCCAAGCACAGGGTCAAACCACTGTGATTTCTGAAATTGTTGCTACAACAATTCCTGTTGTTCCTGTTGGTGCTACTCAGCAACGTATGCCTAATGGATATCCCTGGGGCATGCCTGAAGGTTATTTGTCTGTTCCTGAGATGACTCGTCCGTTGACTCCTGTTATGGTCAACACATCTCCTATTGTTCATACTGGTCCTTTTGTCCCAGAGCCCATTTATGATGCTGCTCCAAGTGAAATTCATGACAGAATGGATGGTTTCCAAGATCAGTTTGAAGCATTGCAGAAAGAGATGAAAGCCCTGCGTGGGAAAGAACTGTTTGGAAAGAATGTGCATGATCTTTGCCTTGTTCCCAATGTGAAAGTGCCTGCTAAGTTCAAGCTGCCTGAATTTGAGAAGTATAAAGGAAATTCATGTCCTCAGGCACATCTGGTGATGTATGTAAGGAAGATGTCCACTCACACTGATGATCAACGTCTGTTGATTCACTATTTCCAAGATAGTTTGACTAGAGCTGCTTCTAAGTGGTATATGGGCCTTGATAGCACCCATATTCGCACTTTCAATGACTTAGCTGAAGCGTTTGTGAAACAATACAAGTATAATGTGGACATGGCTCCTGATAGAGATCAATTGCGAGCTATGATGCATAAAGAGAAGGAATCCTTCAAGGAATATGCTCAAAGATGGCGTGAGGTTGCCGCCCAAGTGATTCCTCCGATGGAAGAGAAAGAGATGACTAAGATTTTCCTTAAAACTCTTGGTCCGTTTTACTATGAGAAGATGATTGCAAGTGCTCCTGTAGACTTCACCGAAATGGTGGGTATGGGTGTTAGGTTGGAAGAAGCTGTGCGAGAAGGTCGTCTGGTTCGGAATGACAATTCGTCTGGTGGTGCGAAGAAGTATGGTTCTTCATTTCAGAAGAAGAAAGAATCAGATGCTAATGATGTTTCTCATGGGAGGAATAATCGATTCAGAAATCAATCTCAGCAAGTGGCGTCAGTTACTCCTGTTGTGAATTCAGTGCCTGTGGCTCCTGTTAATCAACAACCAGTAAGGCGGAATCCGTATCCTCGAGTTAATGTTGATCCTATCCACATGACGTACACTGAATTGTATCCCGCTCTAATCCATAAGAAACTGGTTCAACCAAGGTCACCACCTCCTGTTCCAGAGAAACTCCCTTGGTGGTATAAAGCTGATGCCACATGTGCTTTTCATCAGAACGCTCCTGGGCATGACCTCGAGAATTGTTGGCCTTTTAAGAATGAAGTTCAGAGATTGGTCCGTTCTGGAATGCTTTCTTTCCGTGATATTGGCCCAAATGTGAAGAACAATCCGTTGCCAACGGTCATACCCCAAAATTTGCCTTCCATATTCCATTTACAATGATTCAAAGTTCAAGATTCAATTCCAAAGCTTTGCTCAAACAATCCCAAGATCCACAGTCAACTGGTTCAAACCTAAAGAGTCCTACAATGCATTCACATGATTAAAATTGGGAGAGTTATGGCCTCGCGAAGTTGACAAACTTTGAGAAAAATGCACAAAAGTCATATTGAGCAATTTTGAACCTTTTGACTTATGGGCCTAAATTCCGATTTCTAAATATGATCTTAACCTCACTAAAGGCCCATAAATCCATTTCACCTATACTTTGTGGTCTTATTTTTTTTTGTGAGATTTATTCATTTAAATTTCAAATTAAAATAAATAAATCATGATTTAAAATCAAGAATCATATGATTGATATCTTTTACATTCAATCCATTCAAATTGGTCTTTAAAGGAAGAAATATAAAAGAGAAAAAAGATTGGAAAATATATGGAACTAATAAAAGAAACTTACGGTTCAAGAAAACCAAAGAATATTTTCTCATTTAAAGACTTGATTCTAACTCTCATATTTTAACCTAAATGACTCATATATATAGGGGAGATGTGCCGCTGCCCTAGGGGAAAAAGGCTAGCCTCAAAAATACGCAAGAAACGTGAGGAGAATCACAAGTAAAGAAATTTCGTGCAGCTTCGAGTGCAGCTTCGATCCAAGCCAAGGAATCTTCCCAGTCGTTTCTCCAGGTAATATAGAGTAAGTATGCGTCATTACTAAGCTTCCAGAGCATCTATAACGTTCATGTTGAATTCCTCGCCTTCATGTATATTTAGAAGTTTCGTATCTCGCATTTTAATATGTTTTGAGGCAATCTAATATGTGATTTGAGTTTCTGGAAGTGTATGGAGGATTTTTGAATGCTTACCATAAAGCTTTAACGTCGGAAACAAAGGATGCCATGGCTAGGGCAAGAGGAGGTATGTGGTTCGTGTTCGGATTTCCAAGTGTTTTCGGGCCAAAATAACGCAACCATTGCGTTCAGTAGATGATTTAAAATCGAATCATATCATTGGATCCCATTTAATCGTTGTGTTTTCTGAGTTTGAATATTGCAGGGTGGGCTACGAGAAATTTGGAAACCGTGACTTGGAGGACATTTTATACTTGACATAGCCTTTTACTTGCTTCAAATTAATGATGGTTGCGTTCAGGGCATTTAGATCTACAATTTTGGTTCAAATTTCGTTTGATTTCGTGAAGAATTGGTGAAGTTATGGATGTGTGAAGATAGAAGAATGGAGGTCGGTTCACGGTCTTGATGCGTTGTTTCATGCATCCACTGTGCGTTCTCACGAAGAAGACGGCGTGGGATTGGTTAGTTGGCAAATAAGTGGATCCCGCTGTGACGTTTTGGTAAGCTAACCAATTAACGCAGGTTTGTTATTTATTAAATGGCTGCGGTACCAATAGCAGCGAATCATTGGTAGTACAGGTGGAAAGACAACTTCATTGTAATTGAGATGTCCTGGGATCGAGTCCTGCCAAGGACTCCTGTTTTTTGCAATGTTTTATTCATGGATCTGGTGCTTTCCTATCAACGACGGCGCACAGTATGTCCTCACCACCTGGCCATCTGATGTGCGCCTAGCAAGATCAAACGCTTCAAAATTGAAGGTCCATCATGGAGCCTCAGGGAACACCCACATACAATCAGGCCCCAGGTTTTTGTTTTTTTGTATTGTTTTTTTGTTTTCATAAATGTTTGATTAATTAATTTATTTGTTTTAATTAGAATATAAATTATGATTTATAACATAGTTAGGATTAGGACTATAATTATTCCCGACTATTCTCCCGATAATTTTTCTCGATTTTTCGAGTTAATTTATTTAATTGATTTTAATTAATATTATAAATTACAAAAACCTAGGAACCCTTATTAATGCATTAGGGTTCGCTCAATCCCACTGGCCCTTGGCCAAATATTAGGATTTAAATTATTAATCGTTTCGACTAAATTTATTGGTCGCGATGATTAATAATCGATTAATTTAATTAATCAAATCCTATAAATAAACAATAAATTTATTTTGCTAAATGGTTTTAACCATCTTATTGGTTATGATGATTAGCATATTTCCCCTTATCAATTCGTTATTATTTGTAATCGAAACTATCGGTTATGAGGGGTAACGATAAATTAATAAATTAATAATTAAAATACATCAATTTGCTAAAAGTGATAATTGAATCAATCGATTAGAATTGCCAGCAATCCTTTACTAATCTGTTAACTATGGCGATCAAATCTATTGATCGTTGCGGTTAATAGTGCCATATTAAATCAGGGTTGTACGCCCAAAACACTTAAAACACATCAAATCACAAACCACGGATTTTCATCTCTTCAATTCTGCGATGTTCAAACTACGATAAGGTAATTCAAAATACCTTCGGACTTCGCATTTCAAAAACAACTTCAAACAACTTTCAAACAATTTCATAATCAATTCTAAGGCGTACAATCCTGTGCCCGAACTACGTTGACTCTGATTCTCCCTAAGGAGATACGTAGGCACTTGGATAACCAAGGCGAGTCCCCTTCCCTAAAATCTCAATTTTCCCCTTATTCAATTCTTTAGTTATAAAACCTTAACTTTTAGCCATAAAACTTGACCCTTAGATTCAAAGCCAATAGGAAAGGGTTGAGGGTGCCTAACACCTTCCCTCGACCTGAATATAGTATCTTACCCTGATCTCTATACTGCGTAGGGTTTCCTATTCGCCCTTCAGAATAGGTGGCGACTCTCTAAGTAAATTTTTAGGGCAGGTTGCTACACCAACTCATGAAGCGTCTGCTGTGAATATGGTGCATGGATGCCCTGGGAAGTATAAGATTTATCGGGTGGAACACATCAGAGGATCATTGGTAGAGATGCATGCCACTCTGTGTGAATATAGTCATTATGAGCATAATCATGTTGCCTGTAGGATTTGTTCAGTTAATCCTCGAGGGTGCTATATTGTGAGAAGAGATTTACAAGAGATGATAGATCAAAGGCTCATTGAGATTCTGAGGGATAGGGATGAAGATGATGTCAATGTGATTGAACCATGCTTTGAAATCCCGGAATGTGTAGAGATTGGTTATTATGGCAAAGCTGCTGTAGAACCTCTTGTGATATGTTTGCCTAGATCTGTACCTTATAGTTCTAATAAAGCTGTACCCTACAGATACAATGCCACCATGTTGGAAGCTGGAAAAGAAGTTGAGATTAAGCCTCTGTCTTCTGTTGAGAATATAGCAGATGTTAGTAGAGTGACTAGAAGCGGACGAGTTTTTACTCAGCCCCAAACAGTTGTGGATGTCCAGAGGAATCCTACTCAAGTGCCTGTGAACAATAATGATGTGACAAAAGTAAGTGCTGGATCATCTTCAGGAAAGGAGATGGATGAGATTTTGAAGCTTATCAAGATGAGTGATTATAAGATTGTGGATCAGTTGCATCGCACTCCATACAAGATCTCTATAATGGAGCTGCTGACGAGTTCTCCTGCTCATAGGGATTCTTTAATGAAGATACTTGATCAAGCCTTTGTGGATCATGATGTGACGCTGGATCAGTTTAATGGGGTTGTGAGTAATATCACTGCATGTAACAATCTGAGCTTCAGTGATGAAGATTCGCCTGAGGAAGGGAGAAATCATAATTTGGCTTTGCATATCTCTGTCAGTTGCAAAGAGGACTCAATGTCCAATGTGCTGATCGATACTGGATCATCTCTGAATGTCATGCCAAAATCTACTCTTGCTAAGCTATCTTATGGTGGCACACCAATGAGATTTAGTAATGTGATTGTCAAGGCTTTTGATGGATCGAGGAAATCAGTGGTTGGAGAGGTTGATTTGCCTATTAGTATTGGACCGTTTGTCTTCAAGATTACTTTTCAAGTGATGGACATTTTCCCTGCATACAGTTGTTTACTGGGACGCCCATGGATCCATGAGACTGGGGCAGTTACTTCGACTCTCCACCAAAAGTTGAAATTTATGAAAGATGGAAAGATGGTCGTTGTGAATGGAGAACAAGCTTTGTTGATTAGTCATCTCTCTTCGTTCCATACCATAGAGGCTGATGAAGTAGTCATTGGAACTGCATTCCAAGCCCTGTCTGTTAATGATGAATTCAAAAAGGATGAAGCTTCCATTGCCTCCTTCAAAGATGCTCAACTGGTAGTTCAGAATGGACTTTCAGGAGTTTGGGGACAAGTGGTGAGTCTGCAAGAGAACAAGAATAGAGCTGGTCTGGGATTTTCTGCCTTAGACAAGTCTGTGTTGAAGCCTGAATCTGCTTTTCGTCCTTATCAGGAAATGTTTCATAGTGCTGGGTTTCTACACCCGACTCCTCCAGAAGTGAACGCTATTGTTGAAGACGAACCAGAACCAGAAGTGCCAAACTTTGTGACCCATGGAAAGATGATTAAGAATTGGATCACCATTGACATTCCTGAGTGTACTCGTGCTTCAAAGTAATTTGCTTTTATGTTTTTTAAAATCCTTTCATTCTGCCCAAGATGAAAGTGAAGTTGTTGGGGCTTTTTTCTGTTTGTTTTAAACATTAAAATCATCAATAAAAGTCATTTTGTTTCTGCATATACATGCTTTTTATCTTTTTGCTTTTTTTTCTGGAAAGTGGTAACACAAAAAACCTTAAAAAATGTTTTCATTTGCCATAATCTGCACGATTACATGTTTGCATATATCTTCCCTTTTTCCTAAAATAATAATCACTTGTGCAGATTAATCAGTAAAACCGTTGAAAGTAATGACCCTGCACCCTCTCCTAACTTCGAGTGTCCTGTGTATGAGGCGGAAGAAGAAAGTGATGAATGTATTCCTGATGAGATTTCCCGACTGCTTGAGCATGAGGAAGACACCATTCAGCCATATAAAGAGCCGTTAGAAGTCATCAACTTGGGTTCTGAAAAGGATAAAAAGGAAGTCAAGATTGGGGCACTGCTTGGTCAAGATGTTAAGAAGAGGATGGTAGAGCTTCTTAAAGAGTATGTTGACATTTTTGCGTGGTCCTACCAAGACATGCCTGGGTTGGACACAGATATTGTGGAGCATCGTTTGCCGTTGAAACCTGAATGTCCTCCTGTCAAGCAAAAGCTAAGAAGAAGTCATCCTGATATGGCGGAAAAGATTAAGAATGAGGTCTTGAAGTAGATAGATGCAGGTTTCCTTGTTACTTCTGTATATCCTCAATGGATTGCCAATATAGTGCCTGTTCCGAAGAAAGACGGAAAAGTTCGCATGTGTGTTGATTATAGAGATCTGAATAAAGCCAGACCGAAAGATGATTTTCCTCTACCTCACATTGACATGTTGGTAGATAGTACGGCAAAATTTGAGGTTTTCTCCTTTATGGATGGTTTTTAAGGATACAACCAGATTAAGATGGCACCTGCAGACATGGAAAAGACAACCTTTATTACGCCAGGGGGGATGTTATACCCCAAAATTTGCCCACATCTTTTTTTCAAGAAAACTCCAATCTGAAAATTAAGAGTCTCATATAATTATGGATTATTTCAACAAATATCCTAACATATGAAACACTTAGTTTTTAGAATTTTTCTTATACAGTAATTTGGCCTGCAGTTGAATTTATTCTCACGCAAACGCCAAATACTGTTTATTACTTCACACATGCTATTTATTTATTTACAGATAAATAGTACTGACACAATTGGTACAGAGTTAAATCTTTTTGCAGGCGCAGAATCAGGAAACTCAGACTGTACTGGTAACAAGTAGATTATTATTATCTTTTGTTTCCCACTAATTTTTGTACTATATTCCATTATTTTCAAAAAATCTTTTCAAATCTCTTTTTCAAAAATCAAATCTCTCTTTTTCCCAACACTATCATACTCTTTCTTTCAAATCTTACTTCCACTCAAATTTTCCTTTTGTACGGAATCACATCATCCCCCAACGTCTCTATCTTCTTTCCATTCTATAAATACCTCCCATTTTCTTCCATAAAATCTCACATCAAATTCTAACTCATCTTTCAAATTCCTACCTCATATCTATTTTCTCTTCTTCCCTAACAAGAATGGCAAAGTGGATAGAGACACTGTCTCTTACAGTCATCACCATTGCTACGGTGATCATGAATTTCTTCTGCCTGCATAGTCCTGAAGAGTGTGGACCTGCAATGGTTGCACTCCCAATCATCTACATGTTATTGTTCATAGCATGGGTCATTAACCGTCATTCTTAAAATTTGCCGTATTTCTTATTTCTTAAATGTACCGTTTATTCGTCGTACTGTTCAATATAGTATGTAATATTTGTACTGTCAGTATTAAATGTTGTACTATTTGTCATAATATTGCTTAATTACTAAGATAATATTTTGTGTGTTTTCTGCCAGTCAAATATTCCTATTTCTGTGCATTAAATGATTTTCAGGGTTATTATCGGTAATTTTGCCCGCATACCGTAAATATTAGTTATTTATTATGTCTATGTTTTTTTAACAAGTCATGTAAATAACTTTCATTTTTCACATAAAACAAAAAAACAACAAAAAAGAAAATTAACTTTGACTGTTGATTTTTCACTCTAACTGCTACGTCAATACCTGAACAGTCAGTTGACAGCCAAACTGCTGGCAGTACAATTCTCAGTGTTTTGTACCATCAATCAAATCAATCTTTCACAATTCAAAATTCCAAGATTTTTGCTCTAGAAGTCTTCTGAATATCACGCGATTAGCAGAGACTCAACACTGCACAAAAATCAGGTACGCTTAACTGTCTCCTACACAAACAGTCCCTAATCAGGGTTTTTCTTGTTTTTACAGGAGCAACAAGTTTTTGAGAGCTCAAATGGATTTCATACACATCCATATATCTCAAAGTACCATCATACAAATTTCCAAACTTCAATTCACTCAGACGCACCGTCAGCAGCTCAAACAGTCAACAGACGACCCGTTTGACCAAAAAAGTCAACTGACAGTCAAAAATGAAATTTTTTGTCAAAGTCCATATTTTGTCAAAGGATTCATCATTTGATCATTGGATGATCATAATTCATCAAGGAAAGATCAAAAATCAACAAAACCCTAAGATTCAAAATTAGGGTTTTTACCTGAAAAGTCAACTCAACATTGACTGATCATAACTCTCTCATCCTTCATCCAAAAAATTCAAACCAAAGCTTGTTTTTAAGGAAATTCAATTATCTTTCAAATGCCATTAATCCCATGGTCATTGGATTTACCATTTGAAAAATATGATCAAAGACATTACAGGTCATTTTCAAAGTCAACAAAAAGACACTTTTTTCAAAAGGACACACAAGGAGCTTCAAAAATCATTTTGACATGAGACCAAAGGCATTGGTTAGAGGACTCTTTGAGGTTTCCAAAAAGTGCAAGATCTCCTTCATATGACAAAAATTGAAGGATTTACACCTTGTTGAAGTTGGCTAAATTTTGGGAAAATACATGAAATCAACATTGCTCAAAAATGTATTTTTTTCAAATGGGGCCAAGTTTTCAGCATTCAAACATCATTTCCATGATGTTATGGGCCTCCCACGACCAAGAATAAGCCCATACCTTTTTTTATCCATTTTTGCATGATTTTATCTTATTTTAAGATTAAAATTAAAAGGAAAATGCATGGATAATGGTTAGCTTACAAATCAAGCATGACTCACCTCAAAGAATCTTCATCTTTCTGCAGAGAATTGAAGGGCAAGGCAGGTGCATTGAAGGCAAGATGACTTGGTCAAGAATTCAAGGTTTTTTATATTAAAAAACCAAAGTTTCAACAAAGGCAACTAAAGACACTTCTTAGCTTCAATTGTAAGCACTCAATGCTTATAAATAAGCTATCATAGTTCAGTAACAAAGAGAGGCGAGTTCAGAAGCATACATAAGCTCATAACACTTGTAATCACTTGAAAAAAATTCAAAGAAAACTCAAATTCGAATTTGTAATTTCAGTCCATTTCAATACAAACTAAGCATTCATACACCTTCCTTGAACATCACTGAAACTATCTCAATCAATTACAAGCCTTGAAGCTCACTGAATCGAGCTACACAAGTCAAAATTTGTTCAAACTAAAATCAATTCGTATCTGGTTATTCACACATGTTTAACAAGATGTAGACATACTATTGAGTTTGGTTTGAGGTGTAGATCATTTCTGGAAACTTAATTGAAGTTTGGACACGTACAAACGAAACCACCATTTTAGGGTTCATAGCTTCAAAATTAGGGCTTTCTAAATTAGGCAAAATTAGAGGTTCTAATTAGTACCATTGAATTCGCATGGACCAAACGAACTGAACTGATAGGTCGCGCCAAATTTATGTGTACGTTTGACCCTATTCGCTATTTTGCAGGTTTAGTAAGTAACCAATTACAGCGCTTTTGGTAAGAAAGCGCTATTAAAAGTCTTGTCTGAAGGTTGAAGACGAAGACGTGTCACCCCCCTATTGGTTCTGACGCGCGCGTTTTTTTGAATATAACCCTTGGTTTCAGTGTTTTGCAGGCGCGTCATAAGTGATGTTCCCTCACCATCTGGACCATCTGATCTCATTTATGACTCATCCAACGCTCCAGATCACGCGTGCACATCATACTCCCTCATAAATTTCCACACAGGATCAGTATCCTTTTATTTCTATTTTATTTTCTATTTTATTTTAATTTCTTTGTTAAATTAATTAAAAATAGTTTTAAAAATCCAAAAAATACACAAAAAATATTTTTAGACTTCTAAAATAATATATTATTTTCTGAAATAAAAATATTTTATTTTTCTTCAAAATTTTAATATTTTGCATAATTAATTAGTATATATTTATATATTTGCTTTTTAATTATTCTAACCAATCAAAAAAATCATAAAAAATTGTTCTTTATATTAAATATTGTTTATATATTATAAACTAATTTTGTACATATTTTGAATAATTTTCTCTTTAAGTTTTAATTATTTGTATAATTATTTGCATAATTATGTATTAATTAACTTAATCAATTTCAAATCAATTTCAAAAAATTCCAAAAAATTAGTTTTGTTTTAAAATTAATTGACAAATATTTTGTACATATTTTAAACTTAATTTCTAGGTTTAAATCTATTTTCATCTTTTTCTTCATTTTAATTAAATTAATCATGCATTAATTATAATTAAAACCAATCATAAAAAATCCAAAAAACATGCCTTTTATTTTTTTTTTGCAATTTAAAATTCCTAGATAAATGTATAGGATGTCAAATTAATATAAATAGGCTAGTTTACATTTCCCGCACAATCGATGTAATAGCGTAGATTTACTTTCCGCACTTTAATTTCCAGCAAATATAAACTGCGTGTATGTCAAAGATAAAATTGAACCGTTAGATCACTAACTTCAAAGATAAATATCTGAATACAATCACAATCACACTTGCACCTCTTAAGGTAAATCCCTTCATATTCTTTTCAAAATCAAAGTCAAAATTCTACTATTTTGAGTACAAAATCGAACCTTGCGTTTATATCCGGTGAAAGGATAGATTTTTAAAGGAAATAGGATAAAGACCTTACAACTCAGGGTAGACCTCCTAGTTTGCTTGCTCAAATCAAAACAAACAAAATTCTCATACACTGTTGTTTTTCAAAACAAAACTTTTAAAAAAGACAATACTTTGTATACATCCAAACACGGATTATTACAAAGTTAACGTTCTTTTCAAAACATCTTTCGAAAGATAAACAAGCATTTTGTATACATCCACACACGGATCATTACAAAATTCAATTTACAAAAGTATTTGAAACCACATATGAGCAATTTCAGAGCAATTGAAAAGTCATCGAAAAACAAGTGAGCTAAGCAAACTTAAGAGCCCATGGATAACCATGGATACAAAGGGTGCTAACACCTTCCCTTTGTATAACCTACCCCCTTACCCAGAATTTCTTAAAGGTCTTTTTTCTGTTTCTTTTATAAACCTTTCCTTAATTGGATAAAATAAAAGGTCGGTGGCGACTCTGTGAATTTTCAAAATGCGAAAGCATTAAGCGATAAAAAAGAGTCAGTTCACGTATCTCTACAGATCAGAGGTATGGCCCGGAATTAAAAATCGGAGGTCCACAGAACTGGCGACTCTGTTGGGGAGATACTTTCAAAAACAAAATGTTTTCAGAAGGGGTTACCTTAAGAGAATAGGTCGATGTTTTCAATTGTTTGACTTGATTGCTCTATTTTTCAAAGGTTTGTTTGGGTATTTTGCTTGTGTGAAAGATTCTAACCCGAATCTCGAGATACCTTAAGTATATGACAATAGACCAAGGAAACTGTACGGCATGTACCGATACGGTTGATCTGGTAGTCATCATTGGTGCGATACTTTGGTTTATACTGATGTCCCTTGAAAACGATCAAGGAGTATATTAGGCTTCCGAAATGTCATTAAACACTAATTTGTCTTAGAACCTTTTTTAGTTGAACTTGACTTGTGGACTATTAAGTGGCTAGCTTTGAAATTGATCGAAGTTAGTTATCCTCGAGGAATATTTTGATCGGCCGCTCGAGCGCCGTATTGAGATGTTACTTCCAAGGATCATAGAACCCCGAATACTATTCTAGGACAGGTTTTAACCAACTCAACTTCAGTGGGGAGGGTATCACCTATCAGCTCCATGCAAGCCTTTAAACCTAAGGCTATTGTTTGATTTGTTTTTGTGTGCCACATGTTTGCATCATAAGCATATCATTTTTGCACCAAACACTTCAAGGATCAAAGAGTTTACCTTTGTTTTTGCAGGTAATGGCTCCCGCCACCAAAGATTACATCCGAATCAACATCTCAACGGTACCATCTGAACTAAAAGACTTAGTGTCAGAATTCCCCAGGAATGTTCAATTCACTGAAAGGCATGGTCACCTACTCCATTTGGTTACCTCAAAATTTGAAGAAGACATGATACGGGTCCTGTTCCAGTTCTTTGACCCTGAACATCATTACTTTACCTTTCCTGATTACCAGTTGGTACCCACTTTGGAAGAATTCTCTGAACTAATGGGATTGCCTGTTCGAAATCAATTACCTTTCACTGGTTTAGAAAGGATTCCAAAACCTGAAGTCATTGTTGCTGCTTTACATCTGCGGAAATCAGAAATCGAGTCCAATTGGGAAACAAAGAGTGGAGTTAAGGGTTTGTTTGCCAAGTTCTTATTGGAAAAGGCTCGACTACTGCTAGAAAACAAAAGTTATCCAGCTTTTGAGGAAGTTATGGCACTTTTGATCTATGGGTTGGTTTTATTCCCAAATCCCGACCAGTTCATAAGTGTACACATCATCAACCTTTTCCTAATCCGTAACCCGGTACCAACATTGCTGGGAGACATTCTACATTCTCTACACACTCGTACCATGAAGAAACGAGGAACTCTCATGTGTTGTATACCACTACTGGCTAGGTGGTTTACATTTCATCTTCCCCGATCAGTGTTGAGAAATGAACAAAGAATGCAATGGTCTCACAGGATTATATCTTTGTCTCATTCAGATATCCGGTGGAACAACTTCTTTCAAAAAGACATTACTATCATTGATCATTGTGGAGGGTACCCTAATGTGCCACTCCTTGGCATCAAAGGAGGCATCACTTACAATCCCTCTTTAGCTCTACGCCAATTCGGATATGCAAGGAGCAACGGTCCTCATGACATGATTATCCATGGCATTGTGTTTGATTACGAGAATGATTCTCATAGACACCGACGAAGGTTCATACATGCATGGGGCAGTGTCTATAGAATAGAAAGCAAAACTCTGGGGCAATGGAATTCTATCCCTATGGAACCTTACCTCAGATGGGTCCGCACTCATGCTCAGAAACTCCTTATGCCATATCCTGCTGTTCTACCTGTGACTATTGAACCAGAGGTCGAAGGATATGAACCTCAAGTTATTCTACACCCGGATATGACAACTGACCTAGAAGAGTTGCAAAAATCTTGGGTTCAACTCAAAGAGGAAAGAGACACCTTCAAATCATACTGTCAAGACTATGAGAGAAGGATATTGGAGCTCACCGGTCAGCTTCAAGAAGAACAGCAGATCAACACATTCCTGGGGGTAAAGAGAAAGCGTCCACGGGAGACCTAAAGGATCATTTATTTTATTTCTGTCTTGTAAGCCCAAATGAGGCAAAGAAAAAAGAAGCAAAAAAAAAAGAAATAAATTGATTAACTAACGTTTGTTTCTTCTTTAACAAATCTAAACTCTAAGATCCTTGAAACATTGCACACACATTTCACTTCATGCATTGCATATACATTTCATACATTGCATTCATATACATTTGCATTTCATACATTGCATACACATGGCATCCAGTCATACACATTGCATAACAGGTTCACATGACGGATTTCTCATCTTCTCGCTGTTTATTTCAGTCAGAAGAGATGGAATCTGAAATGAGCATCAAGAATCTCGAAGCACAGAATGCCCAAGTTCAAGTGGCAATTCTGGAACTGGCAAAGGGGCAACAAGAACTGAAAGCCCTGATAATCAAGAAGAAAAAGAAGCCCAAAGATCTGTAGGCGTGAGTCACCTGAAAAGGGAGATCAAAATCCCAGTCAAAAAGTTCAAAAAGCCACCGATCCCTGAAACAGTCGGTGATGATGAACAAGAAGACAATCAAAGCAACCAGGGTTCTGCTAAACCCTCTCTCTCTTCAAATGAAGAAAATGATCATTCTGGGGACGAACCGGATAATGAAAAATACCAACAGCTGGAAGACCGTATGAAAGCTATGGAGATACAAAAAATACCTGGCTTAGATTTCAATGATCTAGGGCTCATCTCGGATGTTGTTATCCCTCCAAAATTCAAAGTTCCTGTCTTTGCAAAATATGATGGAGTTTCTTGCCCGAAACTACATCTGAGATCCTATGTGAGGAAGATACAACCTCATACAACGGATAACAAATTGTGGATTCACTTCTTCCAAGAAAGTCTGTCGGGTACACAACTCGAGTGGTACTATCAGTTGGAAAATACCAAGGTTCATACTTGGGAAGAATTAGCTGCTGCTTTTTACAAACAGTACCAATACAATGCTGATCTTGCGCCAACCCGTACTCAACTAAGGGGCATGTCTATGGGACCAAAAGAAAGTTTCAAAGGATATGCACAAAAGTGGAGAGATATGGCTGGAAGGGTTCAACCACCCTTATCTGATCGCGAACTAGTTGACATGTTCATGGGCACTTTAATTGGCCCTTTCTATAGCCATTTGCTGGGAAGCTCATCGTCAGGTTTCACTGACCTGATACTGACCGGAGAACGTGTCGAAAGTGGCATTCAAAATGGAAAAATCCAAATAGGTTCCTCCTCTGGTACTACAAAAAGGCCCATCAGCGGGAGAAATGAGGTCAATGCAACACAAATTCAGAAAAGTCGCAAAAGTGAGCAACATCAATCTATAGGGGCAGTTCTGATCTCCGCATCTGCACCTCAAAAAGATCAACAGCCAAAATATACGCATCGACCAGATGCACCAAGAAGAAATTTCACCAAAATCAACATGCCAATCTCTCAGGCATTGCAGCACTTGCTAAAAGCAGATCTGATCACATTAAAAGGTCCTCCAAAGAATGTGAGCACTTCCTCTCCGAATTATCGCCCTGATGCGACATGTGCCTATCACTCAAATTGTCCAGGACATGACGCAGATCACTGCTGGGCCTTGAAAAATAAAATACAAGATATGATCGATGCTGGTGAAATTGAGTTCGATCCTCCAGAAACTCCAAATGTCATCACAGCACCTATGCCAAAGCATGACAAAACTATTAATGCTATCCTGGACACTGTTTACATCTATGATGTGAACGAATTATCAACTCCACTCTGCGAAGTCAAAGGAAAGCTAATCCGAGCTGGTTACTTTCCAGGGTGTGACCCCGACTGCTTTTATTGCTCCTGCCTGCCCAATGGTTGTGAAAATCTGAGGATGGGAATTCAAAAGTGGATGGATCGCCGTATCATTATGTTTGAGAGGCTCCCTTCTATGGACGTGCTGTGCGAAGTCTTTGCAAACGGGGTGAGAATAGAGGATGCCTCAGTGATATCCAGCTTACCATTCAAAATCTCTGCCAAGGCTCCATTCAAAATTTCTGCTACACTCAAAGTGGCATCAGTAGTCATTGCTAGTCCAACTCCATTTCCATACTCCTCAGACAAAGCTGTCCCATGGGGATATGACACTAATGTTTACGTTCATGGAGTTAAGCAGGGTACCTCGACTGAAGAGACCGCAAAGATAACTACTCCAACTGTGGGTAATATTGTGGGTACCAGCAAGATCACGAGAAGTGGAAGAATCTTTTCACCAGAAATTTCTCCAAATGTTGCTGCTGGTCCAGTCCGAGTCCCAGTTCCTAATCAAAATGTCAACGCTCGAGGCAAAGAGCCACAAGTTGAACAAGTTCAAACCCCGGTGGAGATCACTGCTGAGGATCCATCGAAGCAAGAAATGGAGGAAATATTGAAAATCATCTGCAAGAGTGATTACAATATTGTTGAGCAACTGGGGCACACTGCTTCAAAAATCTCAATGCTATCTCTGCTAAAATATTCAGAAGCTCATGCCAAAGCTCTGATGAAGTTCCTGAAAGCTGCGCATGTGCCTCAAGAGATCTCAGTCGACCAATTTGAGAATTGTGTTGCCAATCTAACCGTGAGCAATGGTCTCGGTTTCTCCGATGTGGATCTAACCCCTGCTGGGAAAAATCACAACAAAGCCTTACATATCTCCATTGAATGTAATGGCACCACTCTATCTCATGTGCTAGTAGATAACGGTTCTTCTTTGAACGTGTTACCGAAAACAGTACTAGAAAAGCTTGACTTCGAAGGAATTGTGTTACAACCAAGTGATGTTGTGGTAAGAGCCTTTGACGGGTCAACCAGAACGGTATACGGAAAAGTGAATCTCCCAATCAGAGTGGGTTCTCAGATTTTCGATTCTATCTTTTACGTAATGGAAATTCACCCGGCCTACTCCTATTTACTTGGACGTCCTTGGATACATGGGGCAAACGCTCTAACTTCTACCCTGCATCAGAAGTTAAAATATCCAGTAAAAGGAAAGATTGTCACAGTCTATGGCGAAGAGGAATATGTGGTTAGTCACCTAAGCAATTCCAAATATGTCGAGTTGGAGGACGAATTCATCGAAACTCCATGCCAATCATTTGAGGTGGTCTCTCCAGATGTCTCTACCACCAAGCATATTCCTGCTACTCCAACTACAACTATGGCTTCTCTCAAAGATGCCAAAGCCATGATTGAACAGGGTGATTGCACAGTATGGGGACAGCTTCCCGATATACCCTACAAGTCTGACAAACTAGGTCTGGGCAATGATAGTGAAAATCAAAAGAATGATCAAAGTCCTCGTTCTGAAGGATTAATGTCACACTTTGTCAGCCAAGAAGTAAACGCCATTGAAGATGAGGGAGTGTTCTTGAACCATATCATTCAGCCATATCCAGATGAGATTCCACCCATTTCTATGGGAATGTGGGATGCTGTGGGAGAACCAAACGGCGGGTATAACTATCAGTATATCACACCTCAGAATTCTTATATTGCTATGGAAGACATTACCCCGACTGGATGGGGTGATCAAATTGGAAATGACGAAAGTTTCACAAATCCCGTCACTGAGCAATATCAAAATCCACCCAAAGAAGTATGGGACACGCTAGGAGAACCCAGCGGCAAATATGACTATATGGTGAAATATTCCGCTCCTCCGAGCTCACAAATTGCTATGGAGGACATTGTCCCAACTGGATGGTGTGGACCTCCGATTTTTTTTTAATACCGGGCCATACCTCTGATCTGTAGAGATACGTGAACTGACTCTTTTTTGTCGCTTAATGCTTTCGCATTCATAAAATTCACAGAGTCGCCACCGACCTTTTATTTTATCCAATTAAGGAAAGGTTTATAAAAGAAACAGAAAAAAGACCTTTAAGAAATTCTGGGTAAGGGGGTAGGTTATACAAAGGGAAGGTGTTAGCACCCTTTGTATCCATGGTTATCCATGGGCTCTTAAGTTTGCTTAGCTCACTTGTTTTTCGATCGCTTTTCAATTGCTCTGAAATTGCTCATATGTGGTTTCAAATACCTTTGTAATTTGAATTTTGTAATGATCCGTGTGTGGATGTATACAAAATGCTTGTTTATCTTTCGAAAGATGTTTTGGAAAGAACGTTAACTTTGTAATAATCCGTGTTTGGATGTATACAAAGTATTGTCTTTTTTGAAAGTTTTGAAAAATCAACAGTGTATGAGAATTTTGTTTGTTTTGATTTGAGCAAGCAAACTAGGAGGTCTACCCTGAGTTGTAAGGTCTTTATCCTGTTTCCTTTAAAAATCTATCCTTTCACCGGATATAAAAGCAAGGTTCGATTTTGTACTCAAAATAGTAGAATTTGACTTTGATTTTGAAAGAATGAAAAGGATTACCTGAAGAGGTGCAAGTGTGATTGTGATTGGATTCAGATATTTATCTTTGAAGTTAGTGATCTAACGGTTCAATTTTATCTTTGACATACACGCAGTTTATATGTATGCTGGAAAGTAAAATGCGGAAATGTAAAGTGCGGAAAGTAAATCTACGCTATTACATCGATTGTGCGGGAAATGTAAACTAGCCTATTTACATGAATTTGACATCCTATACATTTATCTAGGAATTTTAAATTGCAAGAAAATAAAAGGCATGTTTTTTGGATTTTTATGATTGGTTTTAATTATAATTAATGCATGATTAATTAAATTAAAATGAAGAAAAAAGATGAAAATAGATTTAAACCTAGAAATTAAGTTTAAAATATGTACAAAATATTTGTTAATTAATTTTAAAACAAAACTAATTTTTTTGGAATTTTTGGAAATTGATTTGAAATTGATTTAAGTTAATTAAAACATAATTATGCAAATAATTATACAAATAATTAAAACTTAAAAAGAAAATTATTCAAAATATGTACAAAATTAGTTTATAATATATAAACAATATTTAACACAAAGAACAATTTTTTTTATGATTTTTTGATTGGTTAGAATAATTAAAAAGCAAATATATAAATATATACTAATTAATTATATAAAATATTGAAATTTTGAAGAAAATAAAATATTTTTATTTCAGAAAATAATATATTATTTTAGAAGTCTAAAAATATTTTTTGTGTATTTTTTTGGATTTTTAAAACTATTTTTAATTAATTTAACAAAGAAATTAAAATAAAATAGAAAATAAAATAGAAAATAAAAGGATACTGATCCTGTGTGGTTGGATTGAGAGGGAGCATGGTGTGGCTGCATGTTTTTATGCGTTGGATGAGTTGCCAGATTAATCTAGTGGTTCAGATTGCAAGACTCATGGTGCACGTGGATAGAGAGATAACATGTGATCATTCAACTTTTCAAAGTTCAACGTGGGCCCTATCTTTGTTGACCAACGAATGAGAGGCGTGGGATGTGCCACGCGTGCTGGTCAAGATTTCCACCTTACTATTCATTATCTTCTTCCTTGGTACCTGCGGATTTTGCTGCAGATTTACCTGCGGATTTTCCTGCGGATTTTCCTTTCAATTCTTTTACCTTTTGAATGACCTACAAAACAAAAATAAAAAAGAACAAGGGCCACCTAGATCACCTAAATGGACCCTTCTGAACATGATAGCGTCGTTAGTTTTTTCATTTGAAGCCTCTATCATGGAAAACGAAAGCTTCACGTGTTTGAAGCTCAAAAATGGTGGAGCTTCACATCCACGTTAAAGCTTGCATGTGATCACTCAAACCTACTCTATATCATGCCATGAGTCCATGCAAATAGTTAAATCTCATTTTAGTTAAGCATGCATACGAAAATGAAAGTTATGAGTGTATGTTCATGTAACACTTTATACACATGTTACGACTCTCATGGGACCAAACAAAGAGCTTATTCTTACTCTATATTGCTTTAGGAGATGATTGGAAGTGATTGTTTGTATTGATATTGATTGGAATATGGAAAACGAAAATTACAAAGTTTGTGGAATTTTGAGAGAATTTATGAAGTTTCTTGCTATGCTTTTGCTTATAATTTTCGTGCTCTCTTGGCTCTCTTTGTTGCTGAAATATTCTTGCCTTTATATAAGCCTTGGAGTGCTTAAAAAATAAGCTAAGAAGCATTCATGAGCTTTGTTGGAATCTTGACTTTTCAAGCTTAAAACTTAAGCTACCATTGCTTGATCTCCACACCTTTGCTCTAGGCTTTCCTTGCAGCTTCCTTGCTGCATAATTAAGTCAATTGTGGAGGCTTTAGCTTAAGATTAAAGCTATGTATTATTCTTCCATTTTTCTTTTTAATTTAATCTTAAAATAAGATAAAATTATGCCAAAAATGGGTAAAAAATGGTATGGGCCTTGTCTTGGTCGTGGGAGGCCCATATCATCATGGAAATGATGTTTGAATGCTGAAAACTTGGCCCCATTTGGAAAAAATGCATTTTTGAACAATGTTGATTTCATGTATTTTCCCAAAATTTAGCCAACTTCAACAAGGTGTAAATCCTTCAATTTTTGTCATATGAAGGAGATCTTGCACTTTTTGGAAACCTCAAAGAGTCCTCTAACCAATGCCTTTGGTCTCATGTCAAAATGATTTTTGAAGCTCCTTGTGTGTCCTTTTGAAAAAAGTGTCTTTTTGTTGACTTTGAAAATGACCTGTAATGTCTTTGATCATATTTTTCAAATGGTGAATCCAATGACCATGGGATCAATGGCATTTGAACGATAATTGAATTTCCTTCAAAACAAGCTTTGGTTTGAATTTTTTGGATGAAGGATGAGAGAGTTATGATCAGTCAAAGTTGAGTTGACTTTTCAGGCAAAAACCCTAATTTTGAATCTTAGGGTTTTGTTGATTTTTGATCTTTCCTTGATGAATTATGATCATCCAATGATCAAATGATGAATCCTTTGACAAAATATGGACTTTGACAAAAAATTTCATTTTTGACTGTCTGTTGACTTTTTGGTCAAACGGGTCGTCTGTTGACTGTTTGAGCTGCTGACGGTGCGTCTGAGTGAATTGAAGTTTGAAAATTTGTATGATGGTACTTTGAGATATATGGATGTGTATGAAATCCATTTGAGCTCTCAAAAACTTGTTGCTCCTGTAAAACAAGAAAAACCCTGATTAGGGACTGTTTGCGTAGGAGACAGTTAAGCGTACCTGATTTTTATGCAGTGTTGAGTCTCTGCTAATCGCTTGATATTCAGAAGACTTCTAGAACAAAAATCTTGGAATTTTGAATTGTGAAAGATTGATTTGATTGATGGTACAAAACACTGAGAATTGTACTGCCAGCAGTTTGGCTGTCAACTGACTGTTCAGGTATTGATGTAGCAGTTAGAGTGAAAAATCAACAGTCAAAGTTAATTTTCTTTTTTGTTGTTTTTTGTTTTTGTTTTATGTAAAAAATGAAAGTTTATTTACATGACTTGTTAGAAAAACACAGACATAATAAATAACTAATATTTACGGTATGCGGGCAAAATTACCGATAATAACCCTGAAAATCATTTAATGCACAGAAATAGGAATATTTGACTGGCAGAAAACACACAAAATATTATCTTAGCAATTAAGCAATATTATGACAAATAGTACAACATTTAATACTGACAGTACAAATATCACATACTATATTGAACAGTACGACGAATAAACGGTACATTTAAGAAATAAGAAATACGGCAAATTTTAAGAATGACGATTAATGACCCATGCTATGAACAATAACATGTAGATGATTGGGAGTATAACCATTGCAGGTCCACACTCCTCAGGACTGTGCAGGCAGAAGAAAGTCATGATCACCGTAGCAATGGTGATGACTGTAAGAGACAGTGTCTCTATCCATTTTGCCATTCTTGTCAGGGAAGAAGAGAAAATAGATATGAGATAGGAATTTGAAAGATGAGTTGGAATTTGATGTGAGATTTTATGGAAGAAAATGAGAGGTATTTATAGAATCGAAAGAAGGAAAGAGACGTTGGGGAATGATGTGATTCCGTACAAAAGGAAAATTTGAGTGGAAGTAAGATTTGAAAGAAAGTGTATGATAGTGTTGGAAAAAAGAGAGATTTGATTTTTGAAAAAGAGATTTGAAAAGATTTTTGCAAATAATGGAATATAGTACAAAAATTAGTGGGAAACAAAAGATAATAATAATCTACTTGTTACCAGTACAGTCTGAGTTTCCTGATTCTGCGCCTGCAAAAAGATTTAACTCTGTACCAATTGTGTCAGTACTATTTATCTGTAAATAAATAAATAGCATGTGTGAAGTAATAAACAGTATTTGGTGTTTGCGTAAGAATAAATTCAACTGCAAGCCAAATTACTGTATAAGAAAAATTCTAAAAACTAAGTATTTCATATGTCAGGATATTTGTTGAAATAAAAATCCATGATTATATGAGACCCTTAATTTTCAGATTGGAGTTTTCTTGAAAAATATGTGGGCAAATTTTGGGGTATAACAGTTGCCCCTATTCAATCTTCTTAAACCTGAAGAGATTGTCTGAAATCTGAAGGTAGAAGATGATTGAATATTTAGATGCCCTGAAAATTTGCACTTACCTTGATCAGAAGAGATGTTGGAAGTTGCATTTGAATGTCGTCTGCGAAATGTTGTTGGCAGATTGAAACATTACCTGAGATGGGCTTTCAGATGCCACCTGGTAAATGGGTTGAGGGTTTGTTCATCAGAATGAATCCATTGATTATATCTTGATGAGGGATTTGAAAGTCTTTGTGTTGACTGTTTCGGAACCGTCCAAGGTTACCGTTTTAAGTCTTGGAAGATGATCGTTACGGAACCTGTCCAAAGTTTTTCCGATTTTGGAAGTTGATCATTGTGGAACCGTCAGAGGTATCGCTTTAGATCTGCAACGTTAGATCGTTCTGGAACCGTCTGAGGTATCGCTTTAGATCTGCAATGTTAGATCGTTCTGGAACCGTCTGAGGTATCGCTTTAGATCTGTGATGTTAGATCGTTCTGGAACCGTCTGAGGTATCGCTTTAGATCTGTGATGCTAGATCGTTCTGGAACCGTCTGAGGTATCACTTTAGATTTGTAACGCTAGATCGTTTTGGAACCGTCTGAGGTATCACTTTAGATTTGTAACGCTAGATCGTTTTGGAACCGTCTGAGGTATCGCTTTAGATCTTTGATGCTAGATCGTTCTGGAACCGTCTGAGGTATCAACTTTAGATTTGTAACGCTAGATCGTTTTGGAACCGTCTGAGGTATCGCTTTAGATCTTTGATGCTAGATCGTTCTGGAACCGTCTGAGGTATCAACTTTAGATCTGTGATGTCTGTTTTTGAGTTGGTAAGTGATCAGAATGAATCTTCGGCTTGATTATATCTGAGAGAACCGCTCATGGAATTCAGGTGAACACTGCATGTGATTGAGAACATCTTTGTTTAAGATATCCGTCTACCTGAAAAATCAAGTTAGTGATATGCAATGTTTATGATGCATGTAAATGTGAGATATTCCCGGAGAAATATGCATGTTATGTTGTGCATGAATATGCGCATGAATATGATGTATGAATGTATGATGCATGAATGTATGTGAATGTGTAATGTATGAATGTGATGCGTGTGTAATGTATGAATGTATGAATGTCAAGCTTCTAGTTGGAAAAATAAATTCCCACTAGTCAGCTGGACATGAATGTATTGCGATCGTTGATGATCTTTTGTCTTGTTTGAGTACCCTCGGCTGGGGAAATTCTTTGAGAACCCGGGTATCCCGTTGAAGGATCTTTGACTACTGCTTGGGGAATCAAAGGTAACTGGAAGTTCTGATGCCCTTTCAAATGGGAATGAGGAAGATGCATAATCCTCCGATGCACTATCTGACCGAGTCCGGGTGCGGGGATCACACCTTCTGAAGATAGTAATCTGGAACAAACCTGTTGGGGAATAAGACTTCTTTTGAAGAGAAAATCTTTTTGAGGAATTTGCTGAGAAATGCGTTTCTCTTGGTGATTTCCTTCTGATGGAATGATGTCCAGATGATCGGGACATTTTCTGAATGCCATTCCTGTTTTTCCTGGTAAACATCAATCATATTCAAATGCATATGTTCATTCAAAATTATCATTGGGATGCTTACGTATTTAAACAGAAAAAATGAAAATAGTGATTTTTGAAAGAGCTGCATTGAAAAGAGCCATGATAGGCGGGTTAGCACAGGGAGACAACAATCCTAGAAGTAGGAAACTGTCAGAAAGTTTTGAAAAATATTTATGAAGATAAATAGCTATGTGAAAATGATCCAGTCAAGTTTCAACTCTGCTATTGCCAATCTGTCTTCGAGCATCTCATCCCTCACTTATTGGAAGAAAGTGATTAGACTGATCGGTGTCTTTGAGGTGTTGAATCTTGATGGTGAGTAGGCAGCTGAACGGAACACAGTTGTATGCTTCATTCCCTAACTTTTGCCTAGGCCGCCCTTTCAGGTTTTCAGCCTACCGGGATAGTATTTGTTTAGTCTCTAATTTTTGCCTGGACCGCCCTTTCGGGTTTTCAATCCACCGAGACGCTCATTTTTGCCTAAGTTGCCCTTTCAGGTTTTCAACTTAGCGAGCTGTTTTTTTTCTTTTTAAGAGAAGTATTTTTTTACTATGTCAGCATTCACAGGGTGTGGGAAATCCTCGCCATCCATGGTGGTAAGCAACATGGCTCCGCCGGAGAATATTTTCTTGATTATGAATGGTCCCTCGTAGGTGGGAGTCCATTTGCCTCTGGGATCACCTTGTGGTAAGATGATGCGTTTGACAACCAAGCCACCAGTTTGGTATGCTTGACTTTTGACTTTTTTGTTGAAGGCTTTGATCATACGCTTTTGGTATAGCTGACCATGACAAATAGCTGCGAGCCTTTTCTCATCAATCAAGTTTATCTGGTCCAACCGTGTTTGAATCCAATCGTCTTCGTCTAGATTGGCTTCTTTCATAATCCTTAGGGAAGGAATCTGAATTTCAATTGGAAGAAACTGCCTCCATACCATAGACTAAGGAGAATGGAGTTGCCCCTGTCGAAGTACGCGCAGATGTGCGATAACCATGAAGAGCAAAAGGTAACATCTCATGCCAGTCTTTGTAGGTTACTGTCATTTTTTGTATGATTTTCTTGATGTTCTTGTTGGCAGCTTCCACCGCGCCGTTCATCTTTGGTCGATATGGAGAAGAATTATGATGTTTGATCTTGAACTGTGTGCAAAGTTCAGTAATCATTCTGTTGTTTAGATTTGTGCCATTGTCCGTGATAATCCGTTCAGGGATGCCATACCGACAAATGAGATTGTATTTGATGAACCGGGCCACCACATTTTTGGTGACAGAAGCAAATGAAGCTGCTTCTACCCACTTTGTGAAGTAGTCAATAGCGACCAGGATAAAGCGATGTCCGTTGGAGGCAGTAGGTTTGATTTCTCCAATCATATCAATACCCCACATTGCAAAAGGCCAAGGAGCCGTCAGGACGCTTAATGGAACTGGAGGTACATGTACTTTGTCAGCATATATCTGGCATTTGTGACATGTTCGGGAGTGATGGTGGCAGTCTGTTTCCATGGTAGACCAGTAATAACCTGCTCTAAGGATCTTTTTAGCCATTGTATGTCCACTGGAATGAGTACCGAAGGTACCATTGTGTATTTCTTCCATGATTTGTTCCGCTTCCTTCTTGTTTACACAGCGAAGTAAAGTCGAGTCATGGTTGCGTTTGTATAGGGTTCCATTGCTTAGAAAGAATTTGGCAGCAAATCTCCTTAGAAACTTTCTGTCATTAATGGATGCCCCTTCAGGGTACTCCTGAGCTTCGAGATATCTTTTTACCTCATGGAACCATGGTTTTTCCTCGGTTCCTTCGGTATTGATCTCATTGCAATAGGATGGTTCATCTTGCCTGTAGATGGTGATCATAGGCGCCTCGTTGTCCCACCTGACTTTGAACATGGATGACATGGTAGCTAAAGCATCAGCTAGTTGATTTTCCTCGCGTGGGATGTGTTCGAAAGTGATTTCTTCGAAGTAAAGAATCAAACTCAGCACATATGCTTTGTAAGGAATTAGATTTGGGTGCTTTGTGTCCCATTCCCCTTTGACTTGGTAGATTACCAAGGCCGAGTCTCCGTAGACTTCCAGGAATTTGATTCTTAGATCGATTGCAGCTTTGAGACCCAAAATACATGCTTCGTATTCGGCTATATTGTTAGTGCAATTGAAGCATAACCTGGCAGTGAATGGTGTATGACCTCCTGTGGGGGAAATGATCACAGCTCCGATGCCATTGCCAAGTGCATTAGAAGCTCCGTCAAAAACCATAGTCCACCGGGATCCTGGCCCGGGTCCTTCTTCTGGTCCTGGTTGTTTGTAGTCATTGACTAGCATAATGTCTTCGTCTGGGAAGTCAAAGTTCAATGCTTGA